>NW_006922306.1:832915-841982 GCF_000298275.1 Orycteropus afer afer | reverse complement strand
AATATCATTAATATTGCATGCAATAAAATCTTACTGAAGATAATTAAAAAATGGTCATAGCTCGTAGCAGTATATTGATAGAGAACGTCCAGAAATGCAAGCTGGATTCAGAAGAGGCCATGGAACAAGGGATATCATTGCTGATGCCAGATGGATCTTGGCTCAAAGCAAAGGATACCAGAAATATGTTGACTTGTGTTTTATTGATTATGCAAAAAACATTTGATTTTGTGGATCCTAACAAATTACGGGTAACATTGAGAAGAATGGGAAGTGCGGAACACTTAATTGTACTCATGAGGGACCTATACATAGATCAGGAGGCTGTCATTTGAACAGAAAAGGGGACACTGCATGGTTTAAAATCAAGCAGGGAGTGCATCAGGGTTGTATCCTTTCATCATATTTATTCAATCTGCATGCTGAGCAAATAATCTGAGAAGCTGGAGTATATGAAGAAGAATGTGGCCTCAGGATTGGAGGAAGAATCTTTAACAACCTGTGATACACTGATGACACAACGTTGCTTGCTGAAAGTGAGGATGACTTGAAGCACTTACTGATGAAGATTGAGGCTACAGTCTGCAGTATGAATTACATCTCAATAAAAAGAAAACAAAAGTCCTCACAACTGGACTTATAAGCAGCATCACAATGAATGGAGAAAAGATTGAAATTGTCAAAGACTTCATATTGCTTGGTTCTACAATTGACACCAATGGAAGCAGCAATCAGGACATCAGAAGATGTACAACACTGGGCAAGTCTGCTGCAAAGAATGTCTTTCAAGTGCTGAAGAACAAAGCTGTCTCCTTGAGGACTAAGGTGTGCCTGGCAGAAGCTATGGTGTTTTCAGTTTCCTCATCTGCATGTGAAAGCTGGGCAATGAGTAAGGAAGACTGAAGAAGAGTTGATGCTTTTGAGCTGTGGTGCTGGCAAAGAATGCTGAAAGGACCATGGACTGCTAAAAAAAAACTAACTAATCTGTCCTGGAAAAGTGCAGCTGGAATTCTCCTTGGAAGTGAGAATGGCCAGACTTCATCTCACCAACTTTTGTTATGTTGTCAGAAAGAACCATTCCCTGGAGAAGGATGTGGTGTAGGGCTATTATGGTCAGATAAGCCAAGGGAAAGCCATTAGAACTTCCCTTACCTAGGAAATAGTAAATCAAAAGCAATACCACCTTCCTGGAGGAATGTAGAAATTAGTGCTATTATCGAGGACTTGAAGGATGCTGGGGTAGTAATTACCAACACATCCTCATTTAACTTGCCTATTTGTCCCGTGCACAAAATAGATGGATCTTGGAGAATGACAATGTATCATTTTAAACTGAAGTAGTGACTCCAATTGCAACTGCTATTCCAGATGTGGTTTCATTGCTTGAGCAAATTAATACATCTCCTAATACCTGGTATAGGAACTCTGGTGGTGTAGTGCTTAAGGCATTTGACTGCTAACCAGAAGTCTGACAGTTCAAACTCACCATCCACTCCTTGAAAGGAAGATTGGGCAATCCACCTCTGTAGAGATACCACCTTGGAAATCCAAGAGGGAGTGAGTTTGGTTTTGGTTTGAGTACCTGGTATTCAGCTATTTATCTGGTCAATGCTTTTTCTCAGTTCTGGTTTTGAAGGATAACCAGAAGCCATTTGGTTTCAGTTGACAAAGCCAGTAATATAGCTGCACTGTCATACTTCAGAGGTATATCAACTCTCTAGTACTATGTCATAACTTAGTCTTCAGGGACTTGATCATCTTTCCTTCCCACAACATGCCACATTGGTACATTATATTGATGACATAATGCTGATTGGAACTGGCAAGGAATAATTATCAATTACTCTGGACCTATTGGTAAGACATTTGTGTGCCGCAAGGTTGGGATTAACCCAGCAAAACTTTAGGAGCCTTCCACCTCATTGAAATTTCTAGGGGTCCAGTGATATATGGCATGTTAAGGTATTCCTTCTAAAGTGAAGGATAAGTTATTGAATCTGGCCCCACTCACAATAATAAATGAGGCACAACACCTGGTGGATCTCTTTGGATTTCAAAGACAACATATCCTTCATTTGGCTGTGCTACTCCATCCTATTTATCAAGTTACTCAAAAAGCCGTTAGTTGTGAGTGGGGCTCAGAACAGGAGAAGGCTCTCCAACAGGTTCAGACTGCCATACAGGCTGCTCTGCCACTGGCCCATATGATCCAGCTGATACAATGGGACTTGAAGTGGCAGTGGGAGATAGAGATATTGCTTGGCGTTTTCAGCAAGCTTCTATTGGAGCCAGAATATTCCTCAGAAATGAGAATGGCCAGACTTCATCTCACCTACTTTAGTCATGTTGTCAGAAGGGACAATTCCCTGGAGAGAGAAATCATGCTTGATAAAGTAAAGAGTCAGCAGAAAAAAAAAATGGTGGGGGGAAGACCCTCAATGAGATGGACTGATTGAGTGGTTACAATGTTGGGCTCAAGCGTAGCAAGGATTGTTGGGACAGCACAGGACTGGGTAGTTGTTTTGGTTACCTAGTGCCACTCTGACAGGAATATACCAAAAATTGGTAGGCTTGAATAAACAGGAGTTTATTCTCTTACAGTTTGGGAGGCTAGAAATCCGAGTTCAAAGTGCCAGGCTCTAGGGGCTAGGTGAAAGCCCTTTGACCCTGGGCATCAGCTATGCCTTTTGTTTCCCGCCCAGTGAAGCTGGAGGCTTTTTTCACTCAGGTAGCTGCTGACTGCTGAGGCTGACAAACCTTAGCTCAACAAGTAAAAAGGCACAGTCCCAATGTTACCAAACAACATGGCAGGCCACTCACTCAAATCCATTGAAAGCCCCAAGATCAGCAGAGCATGGCAGGCTGCTGAACATCAACTTGGCTACATGCAGGGTTCAAGCATGCCATAAACTAGAGGCCATTCCCAAAGCTGCTTCTTATATACGGGAAATAGACCATATCCCTAAAGCAGCTACTCAGCTGCTTGTGGTAGATCCCACTATGGAGTTGTATTTGTGGTATATTCCTGTCAGAACAGTACTAGGTAATAAAAACAGTGCACACCAGCAGCCTTGCAGCCCCTTTCTGGGACCTCTCTAAAGGACTGTGGTGAAGGGAAATGCTCCCAATGTTGGAAGGAGAAATGGCCTGGTGGGTTATTGTATACTAATTCATGGGCTATGGCCAATGGTTTGGCTGCCTGGTCTGGGACTTGGGAGGAATAGAAAATTAGTGACAAGGAATTGTAGGGAAGAGTATGTGGATAAACTTCTCTGAATAGGCCAAAGAAGTAAAGATATTTGTGTTGCATGTAAATGCTTACCTCAGTAGAGAAGCATTTTAGCAATCAAGTGGATAGGATGATATGTTCTGTGGAAGCCAGTCGTCTGCTTTCAGCAGCCACTGCTATCATTGCTGACATGGTGGCAAGGATGGAGTTTATACATAGACTCAGCAACATGAACTTTCACTCACCAAGGTCAATTTGGCTACAGTCGCTGCTTAGTACCCAATCTTCCAGCACCAGCAACCAAAATTGAGTCCCTGATATGGAATCATTCCTCAAGACTTTCAGCCAGCAACCTGGTGCCAGGTTGATTACATCAGACCACTTCCATAAAGGAGAAGGCAGTATTTTGTTCTTACTGGAACAGACACACTTGGATATGGATTTGCCATCCCTACACACAATGCTTCAGAAAAAACTATTACCTGTGTATTTACAGAATGCTTTATTCATCATCACAGTATCCCACACAGCATTGCCTCAGATCAAGGGACTCATTTTACAGCATATTAAGTGCAGCAATGGGCCCATGCTTATGGAATTCACTGGTCTTACTATGTTCCCCATCACTCTGAGGCAGCTGGCTTGATAGAATGATGAAATGGCCTTCTAAAGACACAGTTACAACACCAGCTTTGTGGCAATATCGTGCAGAGTTGGGGCAGTGTTCTCCAGGAAGATGTATGTATCCTAAACCAATGTCATATATGTCACTGTTTCACCAGTAGCCAGGGTTCATGGGTCCAGGAACCAAGGGTTGGAAATGGTAGTGACACCACTCACTATAACCCCTAGTGATCTGCTCAATATTCTTTTCTTCCTGTCTGTGAGACTCTGTGCTATGTGGGTCTGGAAGTCTTAGTTCCAAAGGTAGGAATACTCCACCTACCGATACAATATTGATTCCATTGAGCTGGAAGTTAAGATTGCCACCTAGTATGTGATATCTGAGATTAGGACATCAAAGGTAGTGTGGATTCTTCCTTGTTCTCTTTGTATACACATTCTGGAAGAAGTCAGCTGCTATATATTGTAAGAATGCTCAAACAGTCCTGTAGGGGCCTACGTTGTGAGGAACTGAGGCCTCCAGCCAATAGCCATGTGAGTGAGCTCAGAATTGGGTACCTTTTGACTGCAACTTTATAAGAAACCCTAAGCCAGAATCACCCATCTCCACTGTTCCCAAATTCCTGTGACCCACAGAAACTGAGATAATAAATCTTTATTGTTTTAAACCACTAAGTTTTGGGGTAATTTGCTCTTATGCAGCAATAGGTAAATAATATACCACTTGTCTAAAAAGTACTGTGTATATGTTTGCTTGTATATTTATGAAATTTCTCAGAAAAAAAAAATACTCAAGAAACTGGTTATAGTGGCTGCATTTAGGAGAAGAATGGGGACATTGGGGTTGAGGGTGGGAAGGAGGTTTATGTCTAACTGTATACCCATTGACCTTGTTAATTTTGTATTTTTCACTTGTATGTACTTTTCCAAAAAGTAAACAAATTTTGGGTAAATTAAAATAATAAAATCCCTCAACAACTGAATAAAAAGAAAGAAAAGATTGCCACTTGGGGCTTCTCATGCCTCTGGATCGAAAGACAAAGGAGGGAGTTACTGTATTGACAGGAGTGATTGATCCTCATTACCAAGAGAAAATAGGATTGATATTACAAAATAGAAATAAAGAAGAATATGAGTGGAATACAGGAGATCCCTTTGGAAGTCTCTTAGAACTACCATGCCCTGTGATTAAAGTTAATGGAAAACTATAACAATCCAATTCTGACATGACTTCAGGAATAAAGGTTTGGAATCTTCATTTGATCACCCCACCAGG
The DNA here is from genome assembly GCF_000298275.1 of Orycteropus afer afer. Lineage (NCBI taxonomy): Eukaryota > Metazoa > Chordata > Mammalia > Tubulidentata > Orycteropodidae > Orycteropus > Orycteropus afer. The sequence goes on along the minus strand of NW_006922306.1, from coordinate 836,853 downwards.
CAAAGAACTATGACCAGCTGAGATGCTTGCTGAGGGCAAAAGGAATATGCAATGGGTGGTGGAAGAAGGCAGTTCTAAATACCAGCTACTACTATGTGACCAGTTGCAGAAATAAGTACTGTAATTGTTATGACCATTTCTTCCTTGCATGTTTACATCAAATATTTTTGTTTTCTTCACTTATAAAATACACAATGTAAATAGTGCATTTTCTATTATACACTTATTAGTTAATGTTAGGGGCAAATAGCACTTTATAATTGTCTTTATTTAAAGGTTATGTATAATTTAAGGAGAAGTGTACAGATATTAAGTTGACAAGAGGTGGATTGTGATGGTTAAAGTTGTGTGTCAATTTGACCGGACCATGATTCTCAGTGTTTTGGCAGTTATGATGTATATATAAACTTCATTGGTTTTGCTTCTCTGGAGATCTGTTCTGGTTACCTAGTGCCACTCTGACAAGAATATACTACAAACAGGATGACCTTAACAAACAGGAGTTTATTCTCTTACAGTTCGGGAGGCTAGAAGTCTAAGTTTAAAGTGCCAGGCTCTAGGGGCTGGGTGAAAGCCTCTGGACCTTGGGCTTCAGCTCTGCCTCTTGCTCCCAGCCCACTGAAGCTAGAGGCATCTCTTCACTCAGGCAGCTATTGGATGCAGAGGCTGACAAGCCCAAAGTCGACAAAATGGCACAGTCCAGATGTTACCAAGCCACACAGTAGGCCATTAATTCAAGTTCATTTTAAGTCCCAAGGTCAGCAGATCATGGCAGGCTGCTGAACAACGACACAGCTACATGCAGGGTCCAAGCATGCCATAAGCTAGAGACTATCCCCAAGGTTTCTCCTTATATACAGGAAGCAGACCACATCCCAAAGGCAGCTACTCAGCTGCTTGTGGTAGATCCCACCATGCAGATGATTGCCAGCCTCATCATGGGGAATAACTACCACCAGCTGCCCAGCCACTCAACCAGGCCCAGCCAAGTTGGCATACAAATTTAACTACCACAAGATCCCAACCAAAGATAGTGCATCTGACCCAAGCCATGGTATTTTCAGTCATCTCATATGCACCTGAAAGCTAGACAATGCATAAGGAAGACTGAAGAAGAATTGATGCACTTAAATATGGTGTTGGTAAAGAATATTGAATATACCATGGACTGCCAGAAGAATGAACTAATCTGTCTTGAATGATGTACAGTCATACTGCTCCTTAGAAGCAAGGATGGTGAGACTTCCTTTCATACACTTTGGACATTTTATCATGAGGGAATAGTCCCTCCTGGTCATGCTTGGTAAAGTAGAGGGTCTGCAAAAAAGAGGAAGACCCTCAAGGAGATGGATTGGCACAGTGGCTGCAACAATGGGCTCAGACATAACAACAGTTATGAGGATGGCATAGGACTGGGCAGTATTTAGTTCTATTTTACAAGGGTACATACAGAGTTGAAAGTGACTTAACAGCAGCTCTGTACCTCCTAGGCAACGACTTCCCCTTTTTTTCTCCTTGATCTCTCAGGCTCATTGAGGCTGGTGTTTGCAAGGTCTTTTAGTCCTTTGGGCCTATTGTTTCATTGTGTCTTTAATTTTCTTCACTCTGCTTAGCTCTGGACAGGAAGAGATGTACAACACTGGGCAAGTCTGCTGCATGTCTGCTGTTCATGCAGTGTTTTTCTGATTTTCTTTAGTTCTTTATATTTTACTTTAAATTTTTGAGCTTGTTTAATATTGTTGTTTTATAGTCCAATTTCCATCCCTTCATGTTGTTCATGTGATTGAGTCATCATTTCCAGTTTGTGTGTGTGTGTCTTGTAATTTTTTGTTGAAAGTAGGACATTAAAATTTTATAAGGTATCAGTTTCTCAAGTCTCCTGAGTATTCAGTGTTTTCAGCAGCACTGCTTTCTGCCAGAATCTCTTATATTGGCAAAACCTAGAGACTTTGCTTATCATTTCCTTTCCTTTTTGGTGACAACTCCATTTCAGTCCAGACCAAGGGTTCCATCTTTCAGTGGCTTCCAAACAAAACAGAGAACACATACTAGTCAATCCATCCTCCAAAGGGCACAGGTCTCAGTCTTTGATTATTATTCCCTCCTGTGCTACTTGAAAAGAGCTCTGGTGGTGTAGCGGTTAAGGCATTTAGCTGCCAATCAAAAGGTCAGTGGTTCAAACCCACTAGCTGTTCTGTGGAAGAAAGATGAGTCAGTCTGCTTCCTATGATTTGGAATAAACTTGATGGCAGTGAGTTTGGTTTGGTTTTGTGCTATGTGAACCCTGTGTTTCCCTTCAGACCTAGTTGGCAGTCCTTAGTTTAGTGGACTAAGTGAACCAAATGAACCATCTTCTGTTGAATGTAGCCCTCAGTCTTGTCACTGCTCCCTCCTCCATTCTGTGGGGGCCCAAATATCTGGGAATCAGACATCAAGGCTTGTGTCCATGCTCACATGAGGCACAAGTCAACAGAGATTGTTGCAACCATCTGAGTTACATGCTGAGAGGGGGATGTGTCGGTATACCCTGAATGAAGAATCAGGAAGATATGTCTTATTTATATCAGAGCTAGAGCTCAGGGCTCTTCCCTGTGAACAGGTGAGCCATGTGTTGCCTAGAGAAGCCATCAGTGTGCAAGTCACTTTAGCCATCATGGTAGTTTCCCATTTCTCAGGCTGGGGGTGGAAGGGATGGAGTCATTGGGAAAAGCTCTTTTTCTACCATAATAGATTTCATACTGACTTGGTCTCTCTGCAGTTCCTTGCTGCTGGCTCTGCCCACAATTTTAGAATCCCTCAGAGCTGAGTAGATTTTTTTCTCATTATTTTTCTTGGTACATGTTTGGAGAAGGTTGGGGACTTAGATCTGATCATGCTGTCATCTTCCTAGAATCTCCACATATTACATCTTTAGATATTGTGTGCCCTGTGGCATAAATTTATACTGATTTTTATATACTTGTCATTATAAAGTTCAAAACAAATAACAACTAGAATTACCAAGCCCATGCAATTTTTTTTTCATGCAATTCTTTTTAGTGCAGTTGTTTTTTTTTTTTTTTTTTTTTTTTTTAGGTACAACTCTGAGTTACTGTCTAGTATCCATTTTCATATGAAGGACTCCTGTTAGCATTTCTTGTAAGTCATGTATAGCGGCTACAAACTATCTTAGATTTTATTTATCTGGAAATGTCTTTATTTCCCCCTCATTCTTCTCCTTCTTCTTCTTCTTCTTCTTCTTCTTATTATTATTATTTGAGTGAAAGTTTACAGAGCCAATTCATTTTCCATGTAGCAGTTCACATACACTTTGTCTCATGACATTGACTTCAATTTCCCACCGTGCAATAGCTCTCTTCTCACTTCCTCCCCATAGTTACCTCTTCCTTGTGTCCTCGCCTCCCATGTATTCCTGCCCCTGAACTGTCTCCCTGTGCACACACAGCCCTCCTGTCCCCCCATGATTGATCTCTCCAAGCAGTTTATCTACCTAATGTAAATGCTCAGGTCATATGCCTGTCTTTTGTTTGTCTGGAAGCCACAGGAGTGGGTTCAATTCTAGACCTGAAGAGTAACTAGGGACCATAGTCTCAGGCTCTATCAGACCAGCAAAACTTCCCCCCTCCTTTTTTTAAATGATTTTGAGTTTTGTTCCACATTGTTCTCCCACTCTATCCAGGATCTCCTACATAGATCACCTCCAAGTGGTTGACAGTGGCAGCCAAGCACTATCTAGTTCTTCTGGTCTCATAGTCATATAGTCTGAGGGTCACATGGTATACCTGTACCTTGGATTTCCCCCTTACTCTTGATGGACAGTTTCCCAGATATAGAATTTTTAGTTGTTCAGCAAATTTAATGCTTTACTCACTGCCATGAAACAGATCTGACTCATAGCGACCCCTCCTTGGGTTTCCAAGGTGGTATCACTATGGGGG
>NW_006922306.1:826503-832815 GCF_000298275.1 Orycteropus afer afer | reverse complement strand
TAGCGACCCCTCCTTGGGTTTCCAAGGTGGTATCACTATGGGGGTAGATTGCCCAACCTTCCTTCCGAGGAGTGGCTGATGGGTTTGAACCACCAGCCTTTTGGTTAGCAGTCAAGTGCTTAGGCACTATGCCACCAGAGCTCCCATTTTAATGCTTTACTCCATGGGAAAGGTAAGGAAATTGTGATCAAGGGAGTAAAATCAACAATCAAGTGTCAAATAGTGAATCAACTAGTGACAAAATTATATTGGACATCCTGACTACTAGTCCAATGTCCTTTCATTTCTCTACATCATGAAAGAAAAGTCTAAATTCACTGCCTTCTCTAAGTAATGTCCCATTTTTAATAGTGGAAAACCAGAAGGGAGAGAAGGAAAGGAGTGAAAGGAGATAAGCAGCTGAAAAGGTAAAGTGATGTTTCACTCATTCATTCATTCATTCAACAAAGAATTTGTGATGCCTACTAAATTGAAAAAGGAACTCTGGTGGCGAAGTAGATAAAGCATTTGACAGCCAACCAGGCCAGCAGTTCAAACCCACCAGCTGCTCTGTGGGAGGAAGATGAGGCAATCTACTTCTGTAAAGATTTACAGCCTTGGAAACCCTATGGAGGTCGCTATGAGTTAGGATAGACCCGATGGCAGTGGGTTTATTTTTTTGTTTTTACTACATAAAGGAGGTCATGAGTTCTGGAGTCTCAGATATAAAGCAGCTCCTCATGATGGGGCCCTCAAGGAGCTCACAGTGAAACACATGAGACAGAGAGAAAACTAGTAAAGAGAAATCTTTATAAGAGTTTAAGTTTTTTTTTTTTTTTTTTTTTTTAAAAACAGTTTAAGGGTTTGGGAAAAGTCAGTATGAGTTTAAAAGAAAATGTACTAATTCCACTTGGAGTGATCAGAGAAGGCTATTAGGACTCTTTTCTCAAATACTAGACTGAGAAGTTTCTACTCTCTCCTGTGGATGCTCTTGAATGACCGGCTAAAGAGCTTGGATTTAAAACTGAAGGCTAAAGGGGTTCTTTGAAGCTGTAGGCATGGTCAGCTTTGTACTTTGAAATATGGTTGTGGAGACCTCTGTGAGAATGGACTGGAGTGGAGCAAATGGAAACCAGGATCATCAGGGCAGAGACCCACCTTCCACTGTTCTATGTGTCCCTACATTCAAGAGAGACTTCTCAAAGCCTGCATCCTCCACCTGAGCTACTCCTTGTCTCCATCTCTTCTGCTCATCTCCTACACCTTACCCACACCCAGCTCAAATATACCATATCTGGGAAGCATTCACTGCTTTGCAGTTGGTAAATTTCTCTTGTGAGTCCCTTCACTACCTTGTTGTAGAATTCCCAGATGACATGAGGTAGTCTTATTCATCCCCAGCTAAATCAAGAACTCTCCAAGGACAGGATGAGAGTCTCATCCATTTCTGCATATCCAGTGCCTAATACAAGTTTTAGCACATGGAAAATTCTTGAGGAACCCTTCACAATTGAGTTATAGGAAAATAATGTAGATAATGGAAATAAAAAATGGAAGAAAGAGAGATCTGAAGAGAGGGAGACAGGGAGAGAGGCAGATAGACATGGTGTCAGCATGAGAAAGAAAAGAGAATGTGAGAATGGAGAAAATGTGGAAATCTATTCTCTTCCAACAATACAGCCAAGCATTGGACTTGGCATAATGAAGTTTACCCTTTGGAATCAAACAGACCTGGGTTAATATCTTGATTCTGTCACTTACTGGCTTTTTGGGCAAGGTAATCACCTCTTTGGCCATAATTTCTTCAACTGTGAAATGGTGATAAAATGGAAATTCTAATAAAATAGTAATATTTTTATGTTAATGATAGTAATAGTAACCAAAATAGTTGCTTATCATTAGCTTGTTTTGAAGTGTTGAGTTCATGGAGCTACTTGAAATAAGACATCTGAATTTATTCACTTTTCTATGTCCAGCACCCAACATGGAATTGTTCATGAAGTACTTTCTCAATAAATTGTGAAATTTATGTGTATACTGGTAGTAATACTAGTACTAGTCCTATTTTGGTAATGAAAGTGATGAGGAATTTTTGGTGCTGATAGATTTGGCCCCTTTGGGGCTTTCAACTTTACTGTGTTTTTAGCCAGTTACCTATAGCGATCTGGAGAACACAAGGTTCTGGAAACATACCTTTAGTTGGTGTTCCTATCCAGTTGAGATATCTTGTGAGCTTCGTGGAGATGTAAGTCTTTCCTCGAGCTGGTAAACCCACCATGATCACCATCGTGGGGGAATTGGTAAACTGTGGGATGGATGCTGAAAGATAAACAAAGTCTCAAAATCTTGTCCTCAGGTTCAAATGCATCTCTGGTATCAGTTCAGAGATATAAAGTTAGAAAGAATATTTCTCTTACTATTAAACAACAGCAACATTATTTTTTTTTAATTTAAAAAGCTGGGAAAACTACAAATTAATAACTTTTCTTAAACTCATCAGGAAACTGAGGTTGCAGGGCAAACTGCTAGCCCCAAATCTGTAGAGATAGCCATGTGTAGAACCAGGATCCAAGCATTTACTTACCTGACACAAACGCCAGAAAGATTCAGCTAACATATTTTAATGGGATGCTAAAGGATGGCTATGGGCTAGTATGAGTGTGACACCCTGGGTACTGCAAACAAAGGTTTTGAAGCCTCTTGCATACTTCTCCAGGAATCCTACCCGGGGCTGATAGGGAAGACTAGGGAGAATCCTGAGGAAGTTCTGGCTTAGGGAAGAAAACAGCAGCCATTCCTGAAATTCTGCCCAGAATACTTCCTCCATATTTCCTATGGAGCAAAGCCTTAAAACTCAGGGGAAAAGGCAACAAAAGTGTAGTATGACAGCACGGATGGAAACCCACTGCAGCTGGCAAAAATGAATGGTCCATATTACTGAAATTCTTCCCAGACCATTCTACTCTATATCCCCTAAAGAACAAAAGCCTTAAAATGCAGAACGAAGGGCAACAGAAAATGAGGGCACTGGTTGAAACCTGTTACCACTCAGGAAAAAAATGAAAGAAAAGGGGGGGCGGGGAAGCACAGGAAAAATACTCTAACCCTGGAGGAGGGGTAGGAATCCCTGCTAGTCCCAGCACTATCTCTGGAGGAGGGGGGAGAACACTTGTGAAGGCCATGTCTCCAAGAATTAGGATAAATTTGTCTATCTAAAATGGAAGTTTAATCATAACATTATTATATAATGTTTCCTAATCCTCCACTCACCAATAACAAGCTATAATGTACGACATAAAAATAACAGTGGCCCTGGCTGCCTGGATGCAACAATGAGTCTCTTCTCGTCCAGAGTAAAGAAGAATGAAGAAAACCAAAGATGCATGGAAACAATTAGTCCAAGGGACTGGTAGACCATGCAATCCTCATCTTATATGACCATGAGACCAGAAGAACTAGATTGTGCCCAGCTGCCACTGTCAACCATTCAGAGGGGGATCTGTGTAGCAGATCCTTGATAGAGTAGGATAACAATGTGGAACACAACTCAAAATTATAGATAGATAGATAGATAGACAGACAGACCAGGTTTGCTAGTCTGATAGAGCCTGGTGAAAACCCCTGAGATTATGTTCCCTAGCTGCCCTTCAGGTCTAGAATATAACTCACTCCTGTGGCTTCCAGCGAAATAAAAGACCTGCATATGCGCTGAACATTTACATCAGGTAGATACATTCCTTGGAGAGATCTATAATGGGGGAACAGAAGGGCAGTGTATGCACAGGGAGACTGCTCAGGGGGACAGGAATGCATGGGAGGGAATGACACAGGGAAGAGGTAACTATGGGGAGGAAGTGAGAAGATAGCTGTTGCATTGTGGGAAATTGCAGTGAATGTCATGAGACAAAATATGTATGAACTGCTGTATGGAAAATTAATTTGCTCTGTAAACTTTCACCCAAATCACAATTTTTTAAAAAAGAAAACAGAATTAATAGGTAGAAGAGGAAGAATGCCCATCTAAATTTTGTACATTTTCAAGTATAATTGGAACCTTAAATAAAATAACAGTGGCCCTGGGGATATATAGGTAGCGCTGGTGGCACTGTGATTAAAATATTGGTCTGCTAACAAAAAGACGGTAGTTTGAACTCACTAGCAGCTCCATGGGAAAAAGATGAGGCAGTCTACTTCTGTAAAGATTGACAGCCTTGGAAGGCCTTGGAAACCCTGTGGAGCAGCTATGCATTGGAATCTATTCAATGGCAGTGGGTTTGGGTTTGGTTTAGGAATATATACCTAAAAGAATTGAAAACAGGGACTCAAATATTTTTACACAAATGTTCATATTAGGATAATTCACAATAGCTAATAAGTGGAAACAACTCAAACATTCAACAGATGAATGAAGAAACAAAATGTGATATATATACATGATATGATATGATATGATATGAACCTTGAAAACATTATGCTAAGTGAAATAAGACACAAATGGGCAAATATTGTATGATTCTACTTATATTAAATTAGAGAATAGAAAAATTCATAGAGAGAGAAATCAGATTAAAAGTTACCTCTGGTAGCATAGTGCCTAAGGCACTTGATTGCTAACCAGAGACTAGTGGTTCAAACCCACCAGCCACTCCTAGGAAGGAAGGTTGGGCAACGTACTTCTGTAATGATACCGCCTTGGAAACCCAAGGAGGAGTCGCTATGAGTCGGGGCCAACTCAACGGCACATAACAACACAACAACAAAGGCTGGAGTAGGGGAATGGGGAAGTTATTGCTTAACAGGTACAAAATTTCTGTTTGTGGTGAAGTAAATAGTGGTGATGACTGCGTAACACTGTGATTGTAATTCACTCCACTGAATTGTATGCTTAAAGATAGTTAAAATGGAAATTTTTATGTTACATGTTTTACCATAGTAGATTTTTTTAGTTTGATAATCTTTTGCAAAGTACTAGAAAATAATAACAAAAAAAGCAACGCAAATCCATGGTGCCAAAATTTAGAAAAATTATACAGCAGAAAGAAGAAACTAAAAACCACTCATAATGAGTCCATGGCCATTGTTGCCATTTTGCTGAATATCCATCCAGGTATTTTTTCTACATATTTTAATTTTAATTTCTCTCAGTAATATTTTGCAGTTTTCAGTGCAATAGTCTTAAACATCTGTGATCAGATTTATCCTTATATATTTCATAGTTTTTAATTGTATTGCAAATGGTATTTTTTGATTCAATTTCCAATTGTTTATTGCTATTATACAGATATTATATAGAATACAGTTGATTTTATTTGATCTTGAATCCTGCAATCTTGCCACATTAACTTGTTGGTTCTAATAGCTTTTTTTTTTTTTTTTTTTTGCCATTTCATTGCAACAATTATGCTATCTGTGAATAAAGACAGTTTTTTTTCTTTTTTAAAAATTCAAAAGCCATTTAAAAAAATTATCTTATTATATTGGCTAAAAGTTTCAAAAAAATATTGAATATATTGATAAGACTTTCATGTCTTGTTCTTCATCTTTGAAGAAAAGGAATTAGTCTTTCTACATTGTCTAATATTAGTTGTAGGTTTTTGTTTATGTCCTTTAACAGATGTAGACATATCCGTTCTATTTGTAACTTGCTGAAAGTTTGATTATGAATCAATTGTGGATTTTGTCAAATGGTTTTTCAGCATCTATTGAGAAAATCATGTGGTTTTTGTCTTTTAGTCAGTTAATATGATGAATGACATTGATTGATGTTTCAAATATTAAACCAATCTTGCATTCCTAGGATAAGCTAGTAATGCATTATTTTTATTTTGTGTGTGTGGTAAAAAAAAATAGATAAAAATACATTAACCATTAGTGTACAAATTTATTAATCTGAAAGTTAGTAAATAAACAACACTGGAATGGTTCAGGAAGAGCTGAACACATAGATTATCTGCAGGGAGCAGCAAAAAGGGAAGAATCAAGGCAAGATAAAAGAAAAAACATCTGAAAAGAAAAGGAAATAATCAAAACCAGGCTCAGGAATGATGAAGATATTGGAATTAAGGAATTTAAAATAGCTATGATTAACATGTTAAAGACTCTAGTGGAAAAGGTAGACAATATGCAAAATTGGGACCAGCGGAAGGTGGGAGTTTGCATGTGTGGAGGCAGGCCATGGTATGCCAGCCCTGGGAGCAGGAGAGGGTGGGTGTTTGCACCCTGGAGGCAGAATGGGTAAGCAAGCAGGGTGGGAGAGTCCAGGAAATGAGCAGAGCAGTTTAGAACAACTAAGGAAGAAAAACTTGTCTGTCAGTTCATCATACTGTGGTGGCT
>NW_006922306.1:824646-825413 GCF_000298275.1 Orycteropus afer afer | reverse complement strand
CATTTCTCAAGCTGAAAGAACTGAGGAAAAATTGTAAGCCTTGAGTTGAAATATTGAAAGATTCTATGGGCAAAATATTGAATGATGCAGGAAACATCAAAAGAAGATGGAGGGAATACACAGAGTCAATGTACCAAAAAGAATTGGTTGATGTTCATTTATTTCAGGAGGTGGCATATGATCAAGAACCAATGGTATTGAAGGAAGAAGTCAAAGCTGCATTGAAGGAATTGGCAAAAAAACAAGGCTCCAGGAATTGATAGAATACCAATTGAGGTGTTTCAACAAATGGATGCCCTGCTGGAGGCACTCACTCGCTATGCCAAGAGATTTGGAAGACAGTTACCTGGCCAACTGACTGGAAGAGATCAATATTTGTACCCACACCAAAGAAAGGGGATCCCACAGAATGTGGAAATTATCAAATAATATCATTAATGTCACAAGATAATTCAAAAATGGTTGCAGCAGTATATAGACTGAGAACTTCCAGAAATGTAAGCTGGATTCAGAAGGGGACATGAAGTAAGGGATATCATAGCGCATGTCAGATGGACTTTGGCTCAAAGCAAAGAATACCAGAAAGATGTTTATTTTTGTTTTATTGGCTATGCAAAAGCATTCAATTGTGTGTATCATAACAGATTCTGGGTAACCTTGAGAAGAATGGGAATTCCAGAACACTTAATTGTGTTCATGAGGAACCTGTACATAGACCAGGAGGCTGTCATTCGAACAGAACAAGGGGACACTGCATGGTTTAAAAT
>NW_006922306.1:821799-824186 GCF_000298275.1 Orycteropus afer afer | reverse complement strand
CTAAAAGAACTAACCAATCTGCCTTGAAAGAAGTACAGCCAGAATGCTCCTTGGAAGCGAGAATGGCCAGACTTCATCTCACCTACTTTGGTCATGTTATCAGAAGGGACCATTCCCTGGAGAAGGATGTCATGCTTGGTAAGGTGGAAGGTCGACGAAAGAGGGGATGGCCCACATGAGATGGATTGACACAATGGCAACTCAACGGCACCTAACAATAACAAAATCCATGAACAAGGAAGGTCCTTCCATTTGTGTAGATCCCTTGTAGTAGTGTTTTATAATTTTCTTTGTATAGGTCTTTTGTGTTTCTGGTAAGATTTATTCCTAGATATTTTATCTTCTTGGTAGCTATCGTAAATTGTATTGTTTTCCTTATTTCTTTTTCAGAGGCTTCTTTGTTGATGTAGAGGAATCCAACTGTTTTTTGTATGTTCCTTGTATCCTGCCACTTTCCTGAACCTCTCTATTAGTTCCAGTAGTTGTTTGGCTGAGTCTCTTGGGTTTTCTATGTATAGGATCATGTCACATGGAAATAGAGATAGCTTTCATTCTTTTTTTGCCAATTTGGATGTCTTTTATCTCTCTTTCTTGCCTGATTAAGCTGGTAGGACTTCCAATGCAATATTAAATGGAAGTGGTGATAGAGGGCATCCTTGTCTGGTTCCCGTTCATAAGGTGAATGCTTTGACTCTTTCTCCGTTAACAATAATGTTGGGTGTTGGCTTTGGGTATATGGTTTTTATTATGTTGAGGAATTTCCCTTCTATCCCTATTTTGCTGAGAGTTCTGAATAGGAATGGGTGTTGCATTTTATTAAATGCCTTTTCTGTGTCAACTGATATGAACATATGGTTCTTTTCTTTTGTTTTGTTTACGTGGTTATGGTTAAGCATGCGTGTCAACTTTGCTGGGCCTGGTTAAGTGGGCAGCTGAATGTAGTTATTCCTCATGGTGAGACTGGTAATTAACTCCATGGTGGAATCTATTGGACCAGCTGAGTAGCTGCTTTGGGTATGTGGTCTGCTTCCTGTATATAAGAAACAGCTTTGGGAATGGGCTCTAGCTTATGGCATACTTGAACCCTGCATGTAGCCATTTTGTTGTTCAGGAGCCTGCCATGCTCTGCCAATCTTGGGACTTTTAATGGACTTGAATTAAAGGCCTGCCTTGTGGTTTGGTAGTATCAAGACTGTGCCTTATTACATGTCAGCCTTGGGCTTGTCACCCTCAGCAGCCAGCAGCTGAGTGAAGAAAAGCTTCCAACTTCAGAGGGCCGGGAGCAGGAGTCAGAGCTGAAGCACAAGTTTGAGGGGCTTTCACCCATCCCCTACAGCCTTGCATTTTGAACTCAGAATTAAAGCCTCCAAATTGTAAGAATAAAGTCCTGTTTGTTAAGGCCATCCTATTTGCGGTACATTCCTGTCAGAGTGGCAATAGGTTACCAAAACAGTGGTGGATTATGTTGATTGTTTTTCTGATGTTGAACCATCCTTGTGTGCCAGGATGTATTATTTATTTCGATATGTTGTTGGATTCTGTTGGCTAGGATTTTGTTGAAGATTTTTGCTTCTATATTCATGAGGGATATTGGTCTATAGTTTTCCTTTTAGTGGTGTCTCTCATTTTGGTATCAGTGTTACGCTTGCTTCATAAAATGAATTTGGAAGTATTCCACCTTTTTCTATGTTCTGGAATACTTTGAGTAGTATAAGTGTCAACTCTTCCTTAAATGTTTGGTAAAATTCTTCAGTGAAGCTATCAGGGCTAGGACTTTTTCTTGTGGGAAGTTTTTTCATGACCTGCTTAATTTCTTCCTTTGTTATGGGTCATTCAAGTGTTTTATCTCTGACTGGGATAGTTTAGGTAGGTCTTGTGTTTCTAGAAACTTGTTCCTCTCTTGTAGGTTCTCGAATCTGTTGGAGTATAGTTCTTCAAAATATTCTGTAAATATCTTTTTTATTTCAGTTGGTTCAGTTTTGATATCACTCTTTTCATTTATTATTCTTTTTATTTGTATCTTCTCTTTCTTTTCTTTTGTTAGATTTGCCAATGGTTTGTCAATTTTGTTAATCTGTTTGAAGAACCAGCTTCTTGTTTCGTTGATTTTTTTCTATTCTTTTTTTTTGTTTTCTGTTTCATTAATTTCTGCTCTGATCTTTATTATTTCTTTACTTCGGGATACTGTAGGTTTCTTTTGTTGCTTTTTTGCTAATTGTTGGAGTTGTTGAGTTACAGTTGTTGTTGTTTGTTGTTATGTGCCGTCGAGTCAGACCCGACTCATAGCGCCCCCTCCTTGGGTTTCCGAGGCAGTATCACTACGGAAGTAGATTGCCCCATCTTCCTTCCGAGGAGTGGCTGGTGGGTTTGAACTGCCAGCCTTCTGG
>NW_006922306.1:819270-821699 GCF_000298275.1 Orycteropus afer afer | reverse complement strand
TCCTTCCGAGGAGTGGCTGGTGGGTTTGAACTGCCAGCCTTCTGGTTAGCAGTCAAGTGCCCTAGGCACTATGCTACCAGAGCTCCTGTTGAGTTACAGTACTGCCTTTTTTCTTTCCTCTTTTTTGATGTGTGCATTTATTGTTAGAAAATTGACCTCTGAGTACTGCTTTCACTGTGTTCCATAGGTTCTGGTAAGATGTATCTACATTCTCGTTTATTTCCAGGAATTTTTTTTTTTTTATTTCACACATTATTTCTTCCATTACTCAGTAGTTTTTGTGCACTTTATTATCAACTTTCACATGTTTGATATTTTTCCTTTATCTTCCTATTATTGATTTCTAATTTTATAGCATTGTGGTCTGAGGAGACGCTTTGCAGTATTTCAATGATTTTGAATTTATTGAGGTTTGTTTTATGTTCTAACATATGATCTATTCTGGAGAGTGATTCATGTGCACTGGAGAAGAATGTGAGTTACGCTTTTGTTTAGTGGATATGCATATGTCTATGATGTCAAGTTGCTTGGATGTGTTTTGAGTTATTCTGCATCTTTGTTGAATTTTTTTTTTCCATTTGATCTGTCCCGCCTTGAAAGTTGTGTGTTAAAGTCTCCTACTACAATTCTACAGTTGTCTATTTTTCCTTTCAATTCAGTTAATATTTACTTTATGTTCTTGGGAGCACTTTCATTGGGTACATAAATATTTATTATGTTAATGTCTTCTTGGTCAATTGACCCTTTCAGCATCATATAGTGTCCTTTTTGTCCCTTATGCTGTTTTTCACCTTAAAGTCTGTTTTATCAGAAATTAATATTGCCATCCCTGCCTTTTTTTAGTTTCCATTGGCTTGGTATGTTTTTTTTCCATCCTTAACTTTTTATTTGTTTTTATCTTTGTGTTTAAGTTCCATCTCTTATAGGCAACACATCTATGGGTCTTCTTTTCTCATCCATCTCTTTCTCTTGACTGGTGCATTTAGTCCATTGACATTGAGTATAATTAGTGATAGTTATGAATTGATTGCTTTCATTCTATTGTGGTTTTTTTTGTCATGTTATTGGAGATTTCCTTGATACTCTTCTGTGCTGAGTTCCTTTTCTTATCAAGTGTTTTCTCTCTTTTCTTCTTTATTGTTGTTTTTGTGCTTACTAAACCCTTCTTTATGAGTTTCTTTATGGGCACTGTTAATTTTCTCTGTGGTTATGTTGGAGTGAATTCTTGTGTCTTGAACTTTGAAGCAGTCTGTTGCACATTGTCCCGTCTTCCTCTCAATTTGGAAGTTTTGTAATTAGAACTTTTATTCCTTCTATTTGCTTTGTTGCTGGTGTCATGTGCAGATTGGCTCCCTTGTTTCTTTGTATACAATGTTTTATGAGCTTCTTTTGAGCATTTATTTCTGATTTGGTTTTTAAGTGCTGATATCAAGTGTCCTGATTTTAATTTGTTGTTCTCTGTTCTGGGTTCTCTATTGAAAGGACTTACCTAAGCATTTCTTGTAGGGTTGGTGTGGTTTTCACAAAATTCCTTAATTCCTGTTTGTCTGAGAATGTCTTGATTTCACCCTCATATTTGATGGAAAATTTGGCTGGGTATAGAATTCTTGGTTGGAAGTTCTTTTCCTTCTGTGTTTTATATATGTTTTCCCATTGCCTTCTTGCTTGCATGGTTTCTCCTAAATAATCAGAACTTAAGCCTAATTGCATATCTATTGTAGATGACATTTCTTTTCTTCTGAGCTGTTCACAAGATTCTTTGTCTTTGGTTTTGGAGAGTTTGATTATAATATGTCTTGGTGACTTTCTCTTGGGATCTATCCTGTACGAGGTTCATTGAACTTCTTGGAGAAATATCTTTTCTTCCTTCATGATATGGTGGAAATTTTCTGTTAGCAAGTCTTCCACAATTTTCTGGGTTTTGTTGTTGTTGTTGGTTGTTTGTTTGTTTTTGCCTCCTTGTGTTCTGGTATTCCAATGAGGTATATGTTGTTTCTTTTCATGTCATCCCATATACCTCTGAGGTTCTCTTCATTTCTCTTAAATCTTTGTTCTGATTTTTCTTCATACAGGCTAGTGTCAAAGGATTTATCTTCTTGTTGGAAAATGTGTTCCTCAGCCAGTTCTAGTCTACTCTTTTTCCTTCCATTGTGTTGTGTAAGTCTAAAATTTTAGTATTCATCTTCTGGATTTCTAACTCCTGTTTTTGTATGAGTTCTGATTGTGTATTAATCTTGTTATTTTGTTCCTGAATGGTTTTCCTGAATTCTTTCCAGGTACTCTGTATTCTCCTTGATTCTATTTGTGGTTTCCTTGAGGTCTTGTAGAGTTCCATAAAAATATCTTCTAAATTCCTTCTCAAATAATTCTATTGCTTGTTCTTCTTCCATGTTAAGTGGGTCTTTAGTCTGGGGTTTTATTTCTATTGT
>NW_006922306.1:816963-819170 GCF_000298275.1 Orycteropus afer afer | reverse complement strand
TTTGGTCCATATACTTTTCTGTGCTCAGTTTGGTTTGTTACCTAATACTTCCTCTGTTTTCTTCTTTATAGTCAGTTTTGTGCTTACTAAACCCATATGTTTTCCTCCCTTCTGGATTTTCTTAGGGAGATTGTTAATTTTCTCTATGGTTACCTTGGAGTATATTCTTGTCTCTATATTTTTAGAACAACGCATTCTGTGAAGATATTTTCCTCTCCATTTGGAAGTTTTTAGCTAGAAGTTTTATTCCTTCTAATAGGTTAGTTGCTGTTGTTATGTGCTGATTGATTTCCTTGGTTTTTAGTGTACAATATTTTATGGTCTTATCTTGAGTTTCTATTTCTGATTTTGTTTTAGTGTTGATGCCATGTATCCTGATTTGTTGATCTCTGTTGTGAGTTTTCTATTGGAAGGACTTCCTTAAGCATTTCTTGCAGGGTTGGTCTGGTTTTCACAAAATCCCTTAATTTCTGTTTGTCTGAGAATACCTTGATTTCACCCTCATGTTTTATGGATAATTTGGCTGGAAGTCCTTTTCCTTCAGTGTTTTATATATGCTATTCCATTGTCTTCTTGTCTGCATGGTTTCTGCTGAGAAATCAGAGCTCAGCCTGTTTGATTACAATAAGTAATATTTCTTTTGTCCTGGGCAGCTCTCAAAATTTTTCCTTTGTCTTAGGCTTTGGAAAGTTTGATTATAATATACCTCAGTTTTTTCTCTTGGGATCTATCTTGTGTGGGGTTCTATGAGCTTCTTATACAAATATCTTTTCTTCCTTCATGATATGGGGGGAGTTTTCTATTAGTAGGTCTTCCACAATTTTCTCTGTGGTTTTTGCCACCTCTTCTTGTTCTGGAATTCCAATGAGTCTTATTTATTTATTTATTTATTTATTTATGTAATCACCACTGGGAATATGGATACAGGTCTCTGTTCATCGTGAAGGGGATTTGTAGTTGGAACGAGCAGGTGTTGTGGTGGCTTAATATGGTTCTTCTATTGGGTGAGGTATGGGAGAAGGGAAAAAAGTGGAAGAAAATTTAAAAAAAAGAGAAAAGATGCCAGTAGTGAGTCCCCATTTTCTGCATTTCTATAATTGCTGCAGGCTCCAGGGTTTTTGTTTGTTTGTTTGTTTGTTTGTTTGTTTTTTGTTTTGTTTGTTTTTTAATTTTTGAGTCTGCTTGGGATGGCTACCAGTGATGATGTTTTGTTGTTATCCACAGACCCATGGTTCAAAATTGACAAAGACTCCAATGGTTAGGGGCCCACTACTTTCAGCTTGGGTTGGAAAGCTTCAAAAACCCCGTACTCCAATCCAGTCTGTACTGCAACAATGTCATGGAAAATCTAAATCCCAGCCTTGCATTGTAAGTTGGTCCCAGGTCCAGCATACCTGTGGTAAGGTTCCTCCCTTCCCCCTTTCCACTCTCAACTCAGTGGTGTCCTGACCCACAGGGGTTTCTGTTCTGTTTCTCAGAAATATTGTCCACTTACTCAGCTCAGTTCCCAAGGTTGCTGCTGGAAGCTCTTGGTGTGGGTAGTCTGAGTCCCTGAAGCCTCCATTGATTCCATAATGTCCCTCTCACACACACCTTTTTTATCCCCTGTGGCTCTCTCCTTTACTGCTGAGGAGTATTCCATTTCTCTGCCTCTCCATCTCCCCACTGGCCAGGCAGGTTCATGTATTTTTCTGGACTATTTACTTTTTTTTTTTTTCTCTCTCTCTCAATCCACTAAATCTGTCCCCCTCCAACTTGCTGACATATTCACAGCTCCATAGTCCCTGGTTCAAACTACCACACCTAGTTTCTCGGTAATTAAGATGTTAGAGGTAACAAATGTGGGGGCTACAGATACGACCCATCTTCCAACCCCCCCAATATATCCCAATATATCTCCTTCCATCTTCTTTTGATGTATCCTGAATCATTCAATATTTGGCCATAGAATCTTCCAATATTGCAACTCAAGTCTGGAATTTTTTCTTCAGTTCTTTCAGCTTAAGAAATGTCAAGCGTGTTCTTCCCTTTTAGTTTTCTAACCCTAGATCTTTGCACATTTCATTAAAATAATTGACTTTTTTTTCTCAAGCTGTGCTTTAAAATCTTTGGTTCAGCTCTTTTATCCTGTCATTTCTTCCATTTTTTTTAGCTACTCTTCTTTCAAGGGCAAGTCTCAGAATCTCTCTGATATCCATTTTGGTCTT
>NW_006922306.1:813385-816863 GCF_000298275.1 Orycteropus afer afer | reverse complement strand
GCTACTCTTCTTTCAAGGGCAAGTCTCAGAATCTCTCTGATATCCATTTTGGTCTTTTCTCCATTTCCAGTTTAGTGACCTTTTGCTTTTTCCATGGAAGGTTTTCTTGATCTCATCCCGCAATTACTCAGGTTTTCAGTCATTGGTGTTCAATACATCAAATCTATTCCTTAGATGGTCTCTAAATTCAGGAGGGATGTAATCAAGGTCATATTTTGGCTCTCATGGACTTGTTTCAATTGTCTTCAGCTTCAACTTGAACTTGCATATGAGCAGATAATGGTCTGTTCCACAGTCAGCTTTTGACCTTGTTTTGGCTGGAAATATTGAGCAGTTAAGTGCCTTAGGCACTACACTACCAGAGCTCCTAACCTTGATTATATGCCTCCTGAATTTAGAAACCATCTAAAGAATAGACTTACTTCATTGCGTTGAACACTAGGGACCAAAAACCAGAGGAATTTTGGGATGACATCAAGAACATCATCCATGAAGAAAGCACAAAGGTCATTAAAAAGACAGGTAAGGAAGAAAATAGCAAAATGGATGTCAGAAGAGACTCAGAAACTTGCCCTTGAGTGAAGAGTAGCTAAAGCAAATGGAAAAATCGACAAGATTACAGAGCTGAACAGATTTCAAAGAGCAGCTCAAGGAGACACAGTCAATTATTTCAATGAAATATGCAAAGACAGGGAGTTAGACAACCAAATGGGAAGAACACACTGGGCATTTCTCAAGCTGAAAGGACTGAGGAAAAAATTTAAGCCTCAAATTGCAATATTAAAAGAGTCCATGGGCAATATGTTGAATGATACAGGAAACATCAAAAGAAGATGGATGGAATACAGAGTCTCTATACCAAAGAGAATTGGTAGATAATCATCCATTTCAGGAGGTGGCATATGATCAAGAACCATTTCTATTGAAGGGAGAAGTCAAAGCTGCCCTAAAGGAATTGGCACAAAAAAACAAGGCTCCAAGAATTGAGATGTTTTGCATGGTTTAAAATAAGAAAGGGAATGTGTCCGGATTATGTCCTTTTTCCATGGTTATTCAATCTGTATGCTGAGAAAATAATCCAACAATCTGGACTATATGAAGAAGAACAGGGCATCAGATTTGGAGGAAGTCTAATTAACAACCTAAATATGCAGTTGACATAACTTTGCATGCTGAAAGTGAGGTGACTTGGAGGACTTACTGATGAAGACTAAAGACTATAGTCTGCAGTATGGATTACACCTCAAAATAAATAAATAAATAAATAAACAAAAATCCTTACAATTGAACCAATAAGCAGCATCATGATATATGGAGAAGATTGAACTTGTCAAAGACTTCATATAACTTGGTTCTACAATCAACACCAAGAGAAGCAGCAGTCAAGACATTAAAAGACATATTGCATTGGGCAAATCTGCTGCAAAAGACCTCTTTCAAGTGCAAAACAGCAAAGATATCTCCTTGAAGACTAAGATGCACCTAACCCAAGCCATCATATTTTCAAGTGCTTCATATGCTTGTGACAGCTGGACAATGAATAAGGAAGACCGTAGGAGAGTTGATGCTTTTGAGTTGTGGTGTTGGTGAAGAATGATTAAAGTACTGTGGACTGCTAAAAGAACTAACAAATCCATCCTGGAATGAGTGCAGCTGGAATTCTCCTTGGAAGTGAGAACGGTTAGACTTTGTCTCACTTACTTTGGTCATGTTGTCAGAAGAGACCATTCTCTGGAGAAAGATGTCATGCTTGATAAAGTGGAAGGTCAATGAAAGAGGGGAAGGCCCTTAACAAAATGGATTGATACTGTGACTACAGCAATGGGTTCAGGTATAATAGGGATCATGAAGCCAGCACAGGACTGGACAGTATTTCCTTCTGTTGTAGATAAGGTCACTATGAGTTGGAGACAACTCAACAGCACATAACAACAACAGTCAACCATAGATGTTACACTGAACACCTCACCCAAAGCCAGGTAAAGCCTATAGCTCCTACACCACAAGATCAATGACAGACAGTGGACAACACCTGTCCCTCCCAACTCTAAATCTTTTCATGATGAACAGAGACCTGCATCCACATCCTCACCAGTGATTCCACCAACACTAAGAAAGCTGGAGAGTGACTCAATACACCTGAGTTAACAACCAAAGAAGTACACAAGCTCCACACTTCAGATATAGTAAAACATAAATCCAGAGTGAAACAAATCAGTACATAACTAACAAAGAAAAAAACTTCAAAATGTTTAGGAAACAGGAAGTTCTGGTAAGATGGTGGAATAAGCAGACAAACTACACAGACCCTCTTCAACAAAGAAAAGGGGAAACAATTAACACAGGTACATTCTTCTCCAGGACACATGGATAATTCTTCAGAATAGATAATATGTTAGGACATAAAACAAGCCTCAATAAATTCAAAAACATTGAAATATGACAAAGCATCTTCTTGGTCCACAATGCTATAAAATTAGAAATCAATAATAGGAAGATCAAGGAATAAATATCAAACATGTGGAAATTGAATAATACACTGCTCAAAATCTACTGAGTAAGAAAAAAAAATAAAGTGTGAAAAGAAAATTCCTAGAAACAAATGAGAATGAAGATACAGCTTATCGAAACTTATCCAACACAGTGAAAGCAGTACTCAGGGGTCAAATTATACCTATAAATGCACAAATAAAAAAAGAGGAATGAAAGAAAATCAACACTCTAACTCAATAACTCCAACAATTAGAAAAGAGCAACAAAAGAAACCTACTGTATCCAGAAGTATGGAAGTGATAAAGATCAGAGCAAAAATAAATTAAACAGAAACCAAAGAAACAATAGAGAAAATCAACAAAACAAGAAGATGGCTCTTGGAAAAGATTAACAAAGTTGACAAACCGGTGGCAAATCTAATAAAAGAAAAGAAAGAGAAGATGCAAATAATAAGAAAAGGGTGACATCACAACAGAAGCAACTGAAATAGAAAAGATACTGACAGAATATTATGAAGAACTGTAGTCCAACAGATTCGAAAACTTACAAGAGATGAACAAGTTTCTAGAAACACAAGACCTACCTAAACTATCCCAGTCAGAGATAGAACACTTGAATGACCCATAACAAAGGAAGAAATTGAGCAGGTCATGAAAAGACTTCTTACAAGAAAACGTCCTAGCCCAGATGGCTTCACTGGAGAATTTTACCAAATATTCAGGGAAGAGTCGATACCTATACTACTCAAAGTATTCCAGAACATAGAAAAAGGTGGAATACTTCCAAATTCATTCTATGAAGCAAGCATAATACTGATACCAAAACAAGGGAAAGACACCACTGTGATAGTTGGAGCTGTGTGTCAACTTGGCTGGACCCCAGTTCTCTGTGGTTGTTCCCATGATGGGATCAGATGACTGTGTTCTGAGTGGCCAGTCTTCCCAAGGGGAGTTTCCCTAGGGTGTGGCCTGCTTCCAAGATATCC
>NW_006922306.1:812437-813083 GCF_000298275.1 Orycteropus afer afer | reverse complement strand
TCTAACACATTTGGTACTGAGAGTGGTTCTAGAGACACAAAATCATAAGGATGGGCTTCCTAGATTGATTCTCCAGTTTGATTAATTTTTGATGACACTAGAGACTCTGCATCTGATAGTAAAGAGAGCCCTACTAATTAGTGGCATGAGGTGGCAAAATTAATACATAAAATAGCACCACCAATAGATCACATACGTGTGAAAAGTGATGCTCTGGGTGATTGGATATTTTATATTTTTCTGCAATTTTGTCAGAATGAGGAGTATAAGGAAGCTGGTTGGTTGGTCCTAGCTACACTGGATAAATTGGTGGGGGAGTGAGATGGGCTCAAAGCTGCTGAGTCCCAGCTTAAGCACCGCAAAGATGACCTCAGTACTTCCAGGTGTGCTTTGAAAGAAAGCCTTATAGCTTCTACTACCAGGGCTGACATAGCTGAAACTCAAATACAGAGTCTTATTGTAAGAGTGGCTGATTTACAATGCCAGCTCAATTGCCAACCCAGAATGGGGTCTGACGTTAAAGTGAGGGCATTGATTGGGAAAAAATGGGATCCTGTAACCTGGAATCGGGACATATGGACAGATGATCAGGAAGATCAGGATATGGAGCCTGTAAATTCTGTTGAATGCCTCCCATCTGAACAGA
>NW_006922306.1:801380-802059 GCF_000298275.1 Orycteropus afer afer | reverse complement strand
TCTACATCAACAAAGAGGCATTTGAAAAAGAAATAAGGAAACAATACCATTTATGATAGCTACTAAAAAGATAAAACATCTAGGAATAAATCTTATCAGAGACACAAAGATCTGTACAAAGAAAACTATAAAACTACTACAAGAAACTACAAGGAATTTACATAAATGGAAGAACCTGCCTTGTTCATGGATAGGAAGACTAATTATTGTGAAAATGTCAATACTACCCAAAGCACCCTACACATTTAATGCAATCCCATTCCAGGTACTATCAACATTTTTTAAGGACATGGAAAAGCCAATTACTAACTTCATATGGAAAGGAAAGAGACCTCAGATAAACAGAGCACTACTGAAGAAGAACAAAGTGGGAGGTCTCATACTCCTGGGTCTCAAAACGTACTATACAGCCACAGTATTCAAAACAGCATGGTAGTGGTACAATGATGGATAGATAGACCAATGAAACAGAATAGAAAGCCCAAAAATAGACCCATCTATCTATGGACAGCTGATCTTTGACAAAGGACCAAAACCCCTTAAATGGGAAAGAGATAGCCTATTTAACAAATGGTGCTGGTAAAATTGGGTATCCACTTGCAGAAAAATGAAAGAAGACCCATACCTCACCCCAAAACAAACTCAAGTAGGATCAAAGACTTAAATGTGAAATCCAGAA
>NW_006922306.1:797807-801178 GCF_000298275.1 Orycteropus afer afer | reverse complement strand
ACTATCAAGCATAACCCAGAATGAACAGGAGGTGAAAGAGAAAGTAGATAACTGGGACCTTTTAAAAATTAAATTCTTATGCAAGTCAAAAGACTTCTCCAAAGGGTAAAAAGAGAACCTGCAGATTGGGAGAAAATATTTGCCTATGCCATTATCTGACAAAGAACTTAACTCTAAAATCTATAGAAAACTACAACACCTCAATGCCAAAAAGACAAAGAATACAATTGAAAAATGGGCAGGGGACATGAACAGACACTTAACTAAAGATGATATGCTGGTGGCCAACAAACACATAAAGAATTGCTCATGATTATTAGCCATTATAGACTGAAAATCCAAACATCAATGAGATATCACCTCACTCCTGAAATAATAGCAAAATTAAACAAGACACAAAATAACAAATGCTGGTGAAGTTGCAGAGAGGTTGGAACTCTCATACATGGCAGGTGGGACTGTAAAATGGTACAACCATTGTGGAAAATGGTATAGCATTTCCTGCAAAATCTGGAAATAGAAATACCATTTGAACCAGCAATTCCATTACTAGGAATATATCCTAAAGAGGTGAGAGACAGGACACAAACAGACATATGCACACTCATGTTCATTGCAGCACGATTCACCATAGCAAAGACATGGAAACAACCTAAACTCCCATCAACAAATGAATGGATAAGCAAACTATGGTACATTCACACAATGGAATACTATGCTACATTAAAGAACAATGAAGATTATGTGGCTCATCTCATAATGTGGATGAATCTGGAAGACATTATGCTGAGTGAAATAAGTCAATAGCTGAAGGACAAATATTGTATGAGCTCATTACTGAAAAAATGAAGGAAGGGTTTGCCTAGGAAAGGGAACTCAGTTTTTATGTTACAGAGTATAGGAGGGAAGTGGAGGGGACAATTTTAGACTAGTTGGTGGCTACACCCTGAGTTGAGTAAGGGGTGGGATGGTATGGAAAGAGTCTGTGATCAGCATGATAACATTGGGGAAATGGAGGACACTAAACTGTGCACATAAGATGTAGATGACAGAGGCTAATACCATATATGCACAATACTACATAACCACTAACACCAAACACCAGGCTACAGATAATTGCATAGACAACTGAGAAGATCAGATGGGCGTCAGCAAACAAGAATATACCTTAAACCAATGATAGATTTACCTGACAATAATTTTGCCTAGATGACAGTGATACAAAATGACTACAATAATTACAGAAGCAACAGAGGACAGAGTTGCAATAATCCCTCAGACAGTCAAACACTGTGAGAGAGAGAGCCACTGGGTCTGCCAATTCAGGACCATAGTATTGGGGGATAACTGGCTCAATTGACACAACATAATACATAAAAATCTTGTTCCATAACCTACTTTGGTGAGTAGCGACTGGGGTCTTAAAAGCTTTTGAGCAGTCATCTAAGATGCAGCCAACAGTCTCCTCTCACCTGAAGTAAGGAAGAATGAAGAATATCGAGGGCATTTGGAAACAATCAGCCCTAGGGTATGAGGGATCTCAAGACCAGAAGAACTAGTTGGTGTCTGGCTCAGGAAGGGATCAAAACTGGAGATCCTGGATTGAGTGGGAGGAAAATCATGGAATTAAATTAAAAAACACAATGACCAGAATTACTGGTGGGATGGAGTCTGAGTCGGACCCCCAAGATTATGGTCCTGGACTACACTTCGGGCCTGGGTTAGGACTCACTTCCAAGGACTGGTTTTCAGTTCAACAGTAGAAAGATATACATGCAGCGCACCCAACCCAGGGCTGTGCACTCGCCTACTCTATAGAGATACAGCCCTTGGAACAATCAGCCATGGGACACAAGAGGGACAGAATTCACATGGAGGGAAAGCTGGACAGACAGGATTGCATAACTAAGAAGGACACAGGGATGGGGGGATCACAGGGAAAGAATAGGAGGAGAGTGGGTTGGGGATGGTAATTAGAGAGTGAAAACAAATGTACACAAACTGTTGAATGTAAAACCAACTCTGCTCTGTAAATTTGCACCCAAAGCACAATTTAAAAAATCAATTATATTTGCATATATTAGTCACCAAAAAACAAAAAAGACTTATTGTTGTCGAGTCAGACCTGACTCATAGCAATCTCTCCTTGGGTTTCCGAGGCAGTGTCACCACAGATTTAGGAGCTCTGTTAGCGTAGTGCCTAAGGCACTTGACTGCTAACCAGAAGGCTGGAGGTTCAAACCCACCAGCCACTCCTTGGTAAGAAGATGGGGCAATCTACTTCCGCAGTGATACTGCCTAGGAAATCCAAGGAGGGGTCGCTCTGAGTTGGGTCCGAATTGATGGCACATAACAACAACATCACCACAGAAGTAGATTGCCCACAAGGCAGTATAAAATGTGATTTTACAATAGCAACAACCACAACAAAAATAAAACACCAAGCACCTTGCACATCATTAAATGATGGGCCCTTTATATATGACATTATAAAACTTCACTAAAATAACATGAAAAAAGTCAAAATAAATAGACATGACTGATTTAGGGAAGATTCAACATCACAAAGATGTTAACTTTCCTCAAACTGATCTACAGATTAAATGTTCTCACAATCAATATCCCCATTGTGTGTGTGGGTGTGGGTGTGTTTGTAACTTGAAAAGCTGATTCTAACATTTCTGGGAAAGAGCAATAGGCCAAGAACAGCCAAAAACAAAAACAAACCCAAACTCACTGCCAATTCTGACTCATAGTGATCCACATTGGGTTTCCAAGTCTGTAAATCATTACTGAAGTTTATTGTTGTTGTTATGTGCCGTCAAATCAGACCCAACTCATAGTGACCCCTCCTTGGGTTTCTGAGGTGGTATCACTATGGAAGTAGATTGCCCAACCTTCCTGCCAAGGAGTGGCTAGTGGGTTTGAACTGCCAGGCTTCTGGTTAGCAGTAGGTTATCTCATCTTCTTCCTACAGAGCAGCTAGTGGGTTTTAACAGCTGACCTTATGGTTAGCATCCAAATGCCTTTCCCACTATGCCACCAGAGCTCCTCAAGAAGAGCCAAGAAGGGACTTACAACAAGATGGCAGAATAAGGAGACAAGCTACACAGACCCTCTGCAACAAAGAAAGGAGAAACCAATTGAAACAAATAGAGAAGATAATTCTGCAACCCTGACCTTTGAAAAGAAAGACACACGAGTGGATTAAAAACCAACTAGTAGAAGAAGGGAGACCAGGAAGCAAGGCAGTGGTGGTTTGGGAAAGCTAAGGGAGACCAGGAAGTGAGCCAGTGGCAGTTTGGATCAACTAAGGAAGATCATAAAGTGAGGTGGTGGTGGTTTGGAACAGCTAAGGGAGACAGGGAACT
>NW_006922306.1:787586-794367 GCF_000298275.1 Orycteropus afer afer | reverse complement strand
ATTTTGGTCAATGACATGAGACAAAGTATATGTGAACTGCTGTATGAAAAGTGAATTTACTCTGTAAATCTTCACCCAAATCCTAAATAAAAAAATAATAATAATAATAAAAAAGATGTGTTGATTATCACTGGTGATTGGAATTTAAAAGTTGGAAACAAAGAAGAATCACCAGTAGTTGGAAAACATGGCCTTGGTGATAGAAATAATGCAGGATATCTCAGGATAAAATTTTGCAAGACCAATGACTTATTCATTGCAAACACCTTTTTTAAACAACAAAAATAGTAGCTATACACGTGGACTTCACCCGATGGAGTACACAGGAATCATATTGACTAAATCTGAGGAAAGAGGTGATGAAAAAGTTCAATTTCTTCAGCCAAAACAATGCCAGGAGCTGATTGTGGAACAGACCATCAACTGCTCATATGAAAGTTCAAGTTGAAGCTCAAGACAGTGAAAACAATTCCAGGAGAGCCAAAATTGACCTTGGTTATATCCGTCCTGAATTTAGAGACTATCAAAATAATAGATTTGATACACTAAACACCAATGACCAAAATCCAGAAGAATTGTGGGATGACATCAAGAACATCATCCATGAAGAAAGCAAGAGGTAATTAAAAAGACAGGAAAGGAAAAAAATGGCCAAAATGGATGTCAAAAGAGACTCTGAAACTTGCTCTTGAATGGAGAGTAGTTAGAGAAAATGTAAGAAATGACAAGATACAAGAGGTGAACAGAAGGTTTCAAAGAGCAGCTTAAGAAGACAAAGTCAATTATTATAATGAAATGTGCAAAGACGTGGAGTTAGAAAACCAAAAGGGAAAAGTAGGCTTGGCATTTCTCAAGCTTAAAGAATTGAAGAAAAAATGTAAGCCTTGGGTTGCAATAATGAAAAATTCTATGAACCATATATTGAATGATGCAGGAAGCATCAAAAGAAGAAGTTACACACAGAGTCACTATACCAAAAAGAATTGATCGATGTTCATCCATTTCAGGAGGTGGCATATGGTCAAGAACCAATGGTACTGAAGGAAGAATTTGAAGCTGCACTGAAGGGAGTGGAGAAAAACAACGTCCAGGAATTGACAGAATACTCGTTGAGATGTTTCAACAAATGGATGCTTCACTGGAGGCACTCACTCGGCTATGCCAAGAGATTTGGAAGGCAGCTACCTGGCAAGCTGACTGAAAGAGATCCATATTTGTAGCCGTTGCAAACAAAGCTGATCCCACAGAATGTAGAAATTATTGAATGATATCATTAATATCACACACAAGTAAAATCTTACTGAAGATAATTCAAAATGGTTGCAGCAGTATATGGGACAGTGAACTTCCAGAAATGCAAGCTGGATTGAGAAGAGGATGCAGAACAAAGGATATCATTGCTGATATCAGATGGATCTTGGAGGGAAGCAAAGAATACCAGAAAGATATTTACTTGAGTTTTATTGACTGTGTAAAAACATTTGATTTTGTGGATCATAAGAAATTATGGAGAAGAATGGGAATTCCAGAACACTTAATTGTGCTCATAAGGAACCTGTACATAGACCAAGAGGCTGTTGTTCAAGTAGAACAAGGGGATACTGCATGGTTTTAAATCAGGAAGAGAGTGTGTCAGGGTTGTGTCCTTTCACCATACTTGTGCAATCTATATACTGAGCAAATAATCCGAGAAGCTGGAGTGTAGGAATAAGAACATGGCATCAGGATTGGATGAAGACTCATTAACAACCTGTGGTACCTGACGACCCAATTTCACTTACTGAAAGTGAGGTTGACTTCAAGCACTTACTGATGAAGATGGAAGACTACAGCCTGCAGTATGGATTACACCTCAATATAAAGAAAAATATCCTCACAACTTGACCAATAAACAGCATCACAATAAATGGAGAAAGGATTGAAATTGTCAAAGACTTCCTATTACTTGGTTCTACAATCAACACCAGTGGAAGAAGCAGTCAAGACATCAGATGAGATATTGCATTGGGCAAATCTGCTGCAAAAGACGTCTTTCGAGTACTGAAGAGCAAAGATATCTCTTTGAAGACTGAGGTGCGCCTAACCCAAGACATGGTATAGCCTCATATGCATGTGAGAGTGGGGCAATGAATATGGAAGACTGAAGAAGAGTTGATTTTGAGTTGTGGTGTTGGCAAAGAATATTGAAAGTGCCATGGACTGCTAGAAGAACTAAAATTCGGTCCTGTAATAAGTGCAGCCAGAATGCTCCTTGAAAGCAAGAATGACCAGACTTCATCTCACCTACTTTGGTCATGTTGTCAGAAGGGACCATTCCCTGGAAAGGGATATCATGCTTGGTAAAGTGGATGGTCAATTAAAAAGGGGAAGTCCCTCAACATGATGTATTGACACAGTGGCTGCAATTATGGGCTCAGGTATAGCAAGGAAAGTATATCTGGAACAGGACCAGGCAGTGTCTCATTCTGTTGTAAAATAGGGCTTCTGTGAGATGGAGACAACTCGATGGCACCTAACAACAAAAGTAGAAGAATCTGGATGAAAACAATGATTAAGGGGACAAACAGAGCTGCAACTGTCGGCTGTTTTGATGGCACGGTCAATTTGAATATTTACAAGTGGCATTCAGATCCAGGCAGCAACCTAAGATTTGGTTCTGCTGACCAAGGACTGCATGGACAATTGCACTGGTGGCTGATGACTAGAGAGGAAAACAGCAAAGAAGGAAAAAAAATAGAGCTGTGGACTGCCAGCAGTCCTGAGGGTGGATCCTTTATGAATATTTGCAAGTGGTGTTCTGATCAGTGCAGCAACCTAAGAATAGGTTACACTTGCCAAATACACAACAGGAAGCCACACTGGAGGTTGACAAGTAGAAAGATGCAATATTCCTCTTGTTACTCTTATACCCCACACCTTTTTGGTGAATGGAGGTGTGGCCATCTCCTGCTTCCACTCACATTCTTGTCTGGTAGGGATTCCATCCTAGGTGGTATGCCCTGGTAAAGCCTGAGTGCCCTAACCTCTGTGTAATGTTTTTCTTTGTTTTTAAATTATTCTTTTATTCTTCCTCCTTCCTTCCTTTTTATTTTTTTCTCTTTCCCTTCTCTGTTTTTTTCCCCTCTTCTCTTTTCCTGTTGCCTTCTTTTTTCTTTCTTTGCTTCTTTTGGTTCTTCCCATCCCTTGTTTTTCCTTTTGCAGTTTTCCCATTTTTTTCCTTTACTGTTTCTCTTGCTCTTTTCTCTCATTCCCCTCTCCCTAGATACTGTGGGGTTTTTGTTCTTCTTATCTTTCTTTTGTCATATCTCAAGTATAGCAGGGATTGTGGGGCTGGCGTGGGATCGGGCGGTGTTTTGTTCTGCTGTGCATGGGGTCGCTATGAGTCGGAAACGACTCGACGGCACTTAACAACAACAAAAACAATATATAGATATCTATATAGAACCAAAAAACAAACTCACTGCTGTCGAGTCAGTTTGACTCATAGCGACCCCTCCTTGGGTTTATGAGGTGGTATCTCTGCAGAAGTAGATTGTCCAATCTTCTTCCAAGGAGTGGCTTGTGGGTTTGAACTGAACTGCTCAGGCACTATGCCACCAGAGCTCATATATATATATATTTTATTTTTCTCCTCATTCATTGCCCTTCCTTTATTTATTTTTTGTGATTGTTTCTGCTTATTTATGTAGTTTTTGTTTTTTGTTCTCTTGTTTTTACTCTTTGGAGGTTTTTTAAATTTATTTTTTTTTGTCTAACTGTGTGGGACAGACTATCCAACCATACATGCACCTCCTAATCCCCACCCACTGAGTGAGAGCCATCACTTCCTTCTGGACCAACTGACCAATGACAGATGTCAACCAATACCAGTCTGACTTACCCTCAATGGCTCTTCATGAAAAGCTAACAGAGATCTGTGCACACACTCTCATTCTTTATCTCACCCAATAGGAGACAGGTGGTGAGAGCCTAAGTGCTAACAAATAGTGAATAGAGGAGCACAGTATCCTGCTCACACAGATATCTAAAAATGAAATAAAGAAAAACTATCTTGTGTGAATCACACCAACATACAAACACTAATTAAATATAAATCCAACAAAATCACAATGTCTTGGAGACAACTGACCTTTGTAGTGCACACAAAGAAGAAAGATAAAGTACTACAAACAAGGGACCAGGATACACACACAGAAACCATCCTTGAGAAAGAAGCAGCATTGGAATTCCCTGATAAAGAATTCAAAAGAATTATATTTAGGTACCTTCTATGAATTGAGAGACAGATCAAGGAAAACACTGACAAAATTTTTTAAAAAAAGACAAAACTCTGGAACAATTTAGGAAAACAATACAAGAAGAAATTGACAAAATAAATGAAAAATTATAATGATACAAAAACAATAAATAGAAATCCAGATGATTAAAACTAAGATTTCAGAAATAGATCACACATATTGAATGGGCAAAGGAATAGAATCCTATGAATGGAGGATAGACTTAATAAGATTGAAGACAAAACCTTCAATATTACTTTGTTAAGGGATCAATCAGGAAAAAAAAAAAAAGATCAAAAGAAAGAAAGCCAAAGATAATCAGAATTACAGAACAGGGAAAGACAAATAAAACCAGAGATAATTGTTGAAGATTTGTTGGAAGAGAATTTCCCTAATATGAGGAAAGACAAGGAGTTCAATGAATCCCAAATAGGATAGGCTCCAAAAGAAAATCACCAAGACATACCATAATCAAACTCAGTTTTGGTTCTCTAGTCTTCCTTGGAAGGAAGTTCAGGCAATCTACTTCCATAGGGATACCACCTCAGGATCCCAAGGGGGGTCACTATGAGTTGGGTCCAACTTGATGGCACATAACAACAGCAACAATAACAGTGTTTCTGTAATAGAAATACCACAAGTATTCTCTTTAACAAACAAGGATTTTATTCTTACAATTTAGGAGGGTAGAAGTCTGAATTCACAGTGCCAGCTCTAGGGGCTGGGTGAAGGCCCATCGACCTTGGGCTTCACTTCTGCCTCTTGCTCCTGACCTACTGAAGCTGGGGGTTTCTCTTAACTCAGGCAGTTGCTGGCTGCTGAGGTTGACAAAGCCAAGGCTGACAAGTAAACTGGTACCATATCAAGATCATCATGCAACACAGCAGGCCACTACTTTAAGTCCAGAAATAGTCTCAAGATTGTCAGACAACATGGCAGGCCAGTGAGATGAAGACTCAGCCAAATGCAGGATCCAAATGTTTCAAAAAAAAAAAAAAAGAAACTTAGAGACCTTTCTCAAAGCTTCTTTGTATATACTGGAAGCAGACCACATTTTTAAAGCAGCTACTCAGCTGCTCACAACAGATTCCACCATGGAGTTCATTACCAGTCTCATCATAGGGAACAACTATATCCCGCTGTCCAGCCACTTAAAATCAACCCCAATACATAACCATACTACCATACTCACCAAAAGTAAAGACAAATAAAGAATCCTGAAAGCAACATGAGAAAAACAAAAAGGGCAACCAACGAGACTAACCTCTGACTTCTCAGCAGAAACCTTGCAGGTGAGAAGTCAATGGGATGACATATATAAAACCCTGAAAGAAAAAAAAAATTTCCAACCAAGAATTATATATCCAACACAATTGTCCCTCAAATATGATGATGAAATTAAGACTTTTCTAGATAAAAAGAAATTAAGATAATTTGTTAAAACCAGACCAATTGAACAAGAGATGCTAGAGTCCTTTGGACAAAAAACCAGCAATAGAAGACAACAATCAATGATTAACAAACACGATGACATAACTAAAAATCAATCCAATTATAGACGTATTCCAAGGTAAAATAAGTTTACAAGACTGCAAACAGGGAACTAGAGACATCAATTGTAAATAAGGACAACTACAAACCAAAAAGAGGGAATAAATGGTGTAGGTACAGAACTTCTAAATGATGAAGAAGTCAAGAAAATTTCAAGATAGAACAGACTGTTCAAACTTGGGGAGAAAATTATAAATCTCAGGGTAACCTCAAAGAAAAATGATAAAACTTCACAGCAAATAAAGAAGAGAGGCACAAATACATAGCAAATACTAAAACAATAGCAATGAAGGAAATTATAACAAAATTCATAAACAAAATGAGCTCAGCACAGAAAATTATATGGAGCAAAGAAATCAGCAACACCATGAAAATACACATAACAAAATGACAGCAATAAATTCATACTTGATAATTACACTGAATCTAAATGGATTAAATGCACCACTCAAGAGATGAAGAGTTGCAGACAGGATAAGAAAACATGACCCATCGATATGTTGTCTATAAGACACTCACCTTAGACACAAAGACAAAAATAGACTAAGAATCAAAGGTTGGAAAAAGATATATCAAGCAAATGACAACCAAAAGAGAGCAGGAGGAGCAATATTAATTTCTGATTAAAAGACTTTAAAACCAAAACTATCATAAGAGACAAGGAAGGACATTATATAATTATTAAAGGATCAATTGAACAAGAGGGCATGACCATAACAAATACCTATGCACCCAATGAAAGAGCCCACAATTACATGAATCAGACTTTAAGAGAATTGAAAAGACAAATAGATGGAAAAAAAAAAAAAAACTGCTATCAAGTCGAATCCAACTCATAGTGACCCCTTCTTGAGTTTCCAAGGCACTATAACTATGGAAGTAAATTGCCCAACCTTCCTTCCAAGGAGTGGCTGGTGGGTTTGAACCTCCAGCCTTCTGGTTATTAGTCAAAT
>NW_006922306.1:784955-787081 GCF_000298275.1 Orycteropus afer afer | reverse complement strand
TTTGAATTAAATGAGAAGAAAAATCAAACCATACACAAAAACTAACTCCAGAATTCTGGCAAGATGGGGAAATAAGCAGACAAGCTACCCAGACCCTCTGCAACAAAGCAATTATAAACCAATTGAAACTGATACAAAAGACAATCCTGGAACACTGAGCTTTGAAGGGAAGGATAGAGAAGTGGATTAAATACCAACTAGTAGAAGAACTTGAATGAAACAGTGAGACAAATGGAGCTGCGACTGCTGGCTGTCTTGAGGGCACAGCCATTTTTAATATTCCTGATACCAATCTAAGAATTGGCTCTTGGGCAATCTACTTCTGTAGTGATACTGCCTCAGAAACTCAAGGAGGGATCGCTATGAGTCGGGTCTGACTTGACGGCACATAACAACAACAACCACCACCACCAAGACTTCATGGGCAAGGACAGCATTGGTGCCTGATGACCAAAAGGGAGAACAGCAAGGAAGGATTTAGGAGGACCTATGGACTGCTGGCAGCTGTCCTGAGGGCACAGCCATTTTGGACATTTGCAATCTGCAGGCACAGCTGTTTTGTGTGTGAGTGTGATGTTCTTCTTTGGACTGTGACCTGGGAGTGCACTCTGCCTGACAAGGGCAGCACGGGCAACCACACTGGAGACAGATGACTGGAAAGGAGTGACATTCTACATTGTTACTCTTGTGCCCAACAATTTCTTGGTGAACAGGTGTGTAGTCATTCTCCCACCTACACCCACCTTTTGACCTGCAGCAGTTTCATCCCAATCTGTGCCCTGGCAGTATCTGGGTGATATGCCCCACCCCACACAGTCTTGTTTTTGTTTGTTTTTAAATTATTCTTTTTATTTTCCTCCTTTTTTCTTTTTTTTTCTTTCCCATCCCTGGTTCTTGTTTATTCATTTTTTTCTCTTCCTTTTTCCTGGTTCCCTACTTTTTTCTTTGTTTTGGTTCTTCCCCTCACTTGTTTCTCCTTTTGCATTTCCCCTATTCTTTTACTCTGGTCTCATTCCTCCATTCCCAAATATTATGGCTTCTCTCTCTCTCTCTCTCTCTCTCTCTCTCTCTCTCTCTCTTCCTGGCATTATCTTTCTTTCATCTTTTTTTAATTTATTTTGAATTTTTTTTCTTATTTATTTTCTTTCTTTCTTTTTGTGATTGTTCCTGTTTGTTTATGCAGTTTAAGCTTTCATTCTCTTGTTTTTGTTTTATTGGTGGTCTTTTAAAATACATGTATATATTTTTTGGTCAAAAAATGCATTGACCCATATCACTTTAGTTTTGTGTATTTCACTGTACATAAATTATATTTCAACAAAATTTACTTTAAAAATAAATAAAATATTTTTTGTCTAACTGTGTGGGAAACAGCAACCATACCTACACCTGCAGCAGCCCCACCCACTGAGAGAGGGCCACCACTTGCTTTTGCACTTACTCACCAATGATAGATGGTGGCCAGTACTAGCTCAGCTCACTCTCAACTGTTCTTTACAAACAGCTAACAGAGATCTGTGTGCACACTCTCATTCTCTATCACTCCCAACAGGAGACAGGTTGTGAGACCATAAGTGCTAATGACTAGAGAATAGAGGAACACAGTACCCTTTTCACATAGATTTATCAAAACAAAATAAAGGAACAAAATCTTGCATGAATCACACCAACATACAACCACAAATTAAATGTAAATATGACAGCATCACAATGTCTAGGAGACAACACACCATCACAGTCCACACCAAATAAAGTAAGAAACAAGGGACCAGGATACAAACCCAGAAAACATTCCTGAGGAAGAAGCAGCATTGAAACTCTTTGATAAGGAATTCAAAAGAATTATCTTTAGGTATCTTCGAAGGATTGAAAGACAGATCAAAGAAAACACTGACAAAATCAATTCAAACACTGACAAAATTGAGGAAAACACAGGCAAAACTCTAGAACAATTTAGGAAAACAATACAAGAACATATTGACAAACAAAAAATTAGAAATGATTCAAAAACAACAAACAGAAATAAAGATTAATACTAAGACTTCAGAAATAGTTAAGATATTTAATGGGAAAAGGAGTAGAGTCAAATCCATGGAAGACATGGTTAATTAGATTGAAGACAAATA
>NW_006922306.1:781549-784098 GCF_000298275.1 Orycteropus afer afer | reverse complement strand
ACCTCTGAAACTTTATTTTAAAATTTAGGCTCTATTCAAAACCTAGGACCACGTGTCATTTGGGGGGAGTGGTAAATGAAAAAAAAAAAGAGAGAATAAATAGTGTAGTTACAGAACTTCTAAATGGTGAGAGAGAGAAGACAATTGCAAGACAGAACAGACTGCTTTAAAC
Source organism: Orycteropus afer afer (assembly GCF_000298275.1). Taxonomy (NCBI): domain Eukaryota; kingdom Metazoa; phylum Chordata; class Mammalia; order Tubulidentata; family Orycteropodidae; genus Orycteropus; species Orycteropus afer. The sequence goes on along the minus strand of NW_006922306.1, from coordinate 783,926 downwards.
TTGGTAAGAAAATTATAAATCACAGGGTAATTGCAAAGAAAAATAATAAATTTAATATCAAAATGAAAAAGAGGACAAGCACAAATACTTAGCAAATACTAAAACAATAGCAATGAAAGAGATGATAACACAACTCATAAACAAAATGTATTGAGCACAGAAAATTATATGGAACAAAGATATCAGCAACACCAAAAAAACACATAACAACAAAATGACATCAGTAAATTCATCTAAAAACAACTCACTGCTGTCAAGTCAGATCTAACTCATAGCAAATCCTCCTTGGGTTTCCAAGGCAGTACCCCTACAGAAGTAGATTGCCTAATCTTCCTTCTGAGGAGTGTCTAGTGAGTTTGAACCACCAGCCTTCTGGTTAGCAGTTAAATGCCTTAGGCACTACGCCACCTCACACTGAATCTAAATGGATTCATCACCACTCAAGAGATGGAGAGTTGTAGATTGGATAAGAAAACATGACCCATCAATATACTATCTACAAGACATTAACCATAGACACAAAGACAAAAAATAAACTAAGATTCAAAGGCTGGAAAAAGATATATCAAGCAAATAACAACCATAAAAGAGCAGGAGTGGCAATATTAATTTCTGCATAAAATTGACTTTAAGACAAAAACCACCATAAGGGAAAACAAAGAACATCATATAATGATTAAAGAATCACTTGAACAAGAAGACATAACCATAATAAATATCTATGCACCCAAAGAAAGAGCCCACAATTACATGAATCAGACTTTAACATAATTGAAAAGACAAATAGATGAATCCACAGTAATAGTTGTTGTTGTTGTTGTTGTTGTTGTTGTTATGTGCCTTCGAGTTGGCCCCAACTCATAGTGACCCCTCCTATGGGTTTCTGAGGCAGTATCACTATGGGAATAGGATTGCCCAACCTTCCTTCCGAGGAGTGGCTAGTGGGTTTGAAGCACCAGCCTCCTGGTTAGCAGGAGACTTTAATACACTACTTTCAATAAAAGATAGAACAACTCGAAAGAAACTCAACAAAGATGCAGAACTAAACAATACGCTCACTCAACTTGATCTTATAGTCATCTACAGAGCAGCTCACCCAACAACAGCAAAATATACATCCTTTTCCAGCACATATGGAACATTCTTCAGGAATGACCATATGTTAGGCCACAAAGCAAACCTCAATAAATTTTAAAACATCAAGATACTGCACAGAATCTTTTCAGATCACAATTAGAAACCAACACAAGGAAGACCAAAAGAAAAAGAGCTAGCACTTGGAAACTGAAGTACACCCTCCTCAAAAATGACTGGCTAATACAATCAGACTGACAACATCTGTGGCAAAAGGTGATGGAGAAGCTCAATATCTTCAGCTAAAACAAAGCCAGGAGCTGACTGTGGAACAGACTATCAACTGCTCATATGCAAGTTCAAGTTGAAGTTGAAGACAATTAAATCCCATCTGAATATAGAAACGATCTAAAGAATAGATTTGATGCATTGAACACCAATGACTGAAAACTAGAGGAATTGTAGGATATCATCAAGAACATCATCCATGAAGAAAGCAAAAGGTCATTAAGACAAGAAAGGAAGAAAAGACCAAAAGGGATGTCAAAAGAGACTCTGAAACATGTCCTTGAATAGAGAGTAGCTAAAGCAGATGGAAGAAATGACAAGATAAAAGAGCAGCTCTAGAAGACAAAGTCAATTATTATAATGAAATGTGCAAAGACCAGGAGTTAGGAAACCAAAAGGGAAGAACACAATCAGCATTTCTCAAGCTGAAAGAACTAAGGAAAAAATTTAAGCCTCAAATTGCAATATTGAAAGATTCCATTGGCAATATGTTTAATGATGCAGGAAACATCAAAAGAAGATGTCACTATACCAAATAGAATTGGTAGATGATCATCCTTTGCAAGAGGTGGCATATGATCAAGAATCAAAGGTATTGACGTGGGTAAAGGGAGGTATGTATGGAAAGAGTCTGTGACACCATGGTAACATTAGGAAAAGGGAGGACACCGAATTGTGCACATAGGAGATAGATGACAGATGTTAATACCAGCCAGTGTGCCCACAATACTGCATTACCATTAACACCAAACAGCAGGCTACAGATAAACACTAACCATCTGAGCGGATCAGATGGGGGTCAGTGAACCGGAGTATACTCAAGACCAAGGATAGATTCAGTGGAGGCTAATCTTGCACAGATACCAGTGATGCAAAATACCTAGAAAAAAATAATAGAAAAAATAATAGAAACAACAGAAGACAGACACAGAGTAATCCCTCACAGACATTCAGAAACTGTGGGAGAGAGATCCAATGGATCTACCATCCCAGGACCATAATACTGGGGGACACC
>NW_006922306.1:776639-780516 GCF_000298275.1 Orycteropus afer afer | reverse complement strand
ATTGAGTGGATCCTAACAAATTGTGGATAACATTGAGAAGAATGGGAAATCCAGAACACTTAATTGTACTCATGAGGAACCTGTACATAGGCTGTCATTTGAACAGAACAAGGGGAAACTGCATGGTTTAAAATCAGGAAGGGAGAATGTTAGGGTTGTATCATTTCACCATACTTATTCAAACTATGCTGAGCAAATAATCTGAGAAGTCTTCTTTATGAAGAAGATCATGGCATCAAGATCGGGGGAAGTCTCATTAACAACCTGAGATATGCAGATGACACAATTTTGCTTGCTGAAAGTGAGGATGACCTAGAGCACCTACGAGTGAAGATTAATGTCTACAGTCTGAAATATGGATTACACTTCAATATAAAGAAAAGAATAATTCTCACAATTGGACCAATAAGCAGCATTGTGATAGATGGAGAAAAGATTCAATTTGTGAAAGATTTCATATTGCTTGGTTCTACAATTAATGCCAATGGAAGCAGCAGTCAAGACATCAAAAGACGTATTGCACTGGGCAAATCTGTTGCAAAAGACTTCTTTCAAGTGCTGAAGAGCAAAGATATCTCCTTGAAGACTAAGTTGTGCCTGACCCAAGACATAGCATTTTGAAGTGCCTCATATGCATGTGAGAGATGGACAATGAATAAGGAAGACTGAAGAGTTGATATTTTTGAGTTGTGGTGTTGGTGAAGAATACTGAAAGTACCTGGACTGCTAAAAGAACTAAAATATGTCCTGGAAGAAGTGCAGCCGTAATGCTCCTTGGAAGTGAGAATGGCCAGACTTCATCTCACCTCTTTTGGTCATATTGTCAGAAAGGGCCATTCTCTGGAGAAGAATGTCATGCTTGGTAAAGTGGAAGGTCATTAAAGAGGGGAAGGCCCCCAACAAGATGGAATGACCCACTGGCTGAAGCGTTGGGCTCAGGTATAGTAGGGATTGTGAGGCTGGCACAGGACCAGGCAGTGTTTCTTTCCTTTGGACATAAGGTCGCTATGAGTTGGAATCAATTTGACAACATACAACAACAACAATAGAACAAATAAAAAATGACATTAAAAATTCCTTGAATAAAATGAGAAGGAAAACACAACATACCCAAATCTTTAGTACACAACAAAAGCAGTGATCAGAGAGCAATTTACAGTAATAGATGCACACAACAAAGAAGAAGAAAGAGCCAAAATCAACACGTTAACCCAACATCTTCAACAATTAGGAAAAGAGCAGGAAAAAAAAAAGCCTACAGTCACCAGAAGAAATAATAAAGATTCAAGAAGAAATTAATGAAACAGAAAATAGAAAGACAATAGAAAAAAATCAAGAAGACTAGAAGTTGGTTCCTTGAAAAGATTAATAAAATCAAGAAATTACTGGCAAACATAAAAAATGAGAAGAAGGAGTTCCAATAAGATGGCAGACTAGGCAGAAAGACTGCACAGACCCTCTTCAACAAAGAAAAGGGAAACCAATTAACACAGACAGAGAAGATAATCCTGGACCCCTGAGCCTTGAAGGGAAAGATGTAGAAGTGGACTAAACCCCAACTAACAGAAGAATTTGCATGAAAACACCAAAATAGGAGATATAGGGAGCTGTGCTCTGGCAGCGATCTTGAGTGATCCTGACGGCACAGGCAGCTTGGAGAATGCCGAGTGGTGGTTCTTGTTGTTATGTGCCATCGAGTCGGACCCGAGTCATAGCGACCCTTTCTTGGGTTTCCGAGGCAGTATCACTACAGAAGTAGATTGCCCCATCTTCTTTCTGAAGAGTGGTTGGTGAGTTTGAACCACCAGCCTTCTTGTTAGCAGTCAAGTGCCTTAGGCATTATGCGAACTAAGAATTAACCTAAAAATTAGTCCTCCTAGCCAGGGACTGCACTAGAGGAATGCTATGGGGGCTGGGGAATAAATGGAGAAGTAGCAAAGAGAAAAGCAGGCTGAGCTGTGGACTTTTGCCTGTCCAGAGGGCACTGCCATATTGAATGTTTAAAAGCAGCTTGAACATTTTGGATATATAAAGACACAGCGCTCACCAAGATTCCAAGGGCTTAGAATAGGTTCTGCTTGCCAGCAACCCCAAGGACCCTCTGGACCTGCACGACTAAAAAGTTTTTGAATGGTTATTCAATTGTAATTTTTGTCTAACTGAGTGGGAGACAGCAACAGTCCCCATAAGATTCAAGTACACCCATACCTGCAGTAACTTCACTTACTGAGCAAGAGCCACCACCTCCTTCTCTACCAATGGGACAACAATAAAAATCCACCAAGAAGAGCCTGAATCATCCTTGGTTGCTCTTCACAAACAGTTAACAGATATCTAAATACAACAACACTATGATGTCCCGGAGACAACAGACCATCACAATCCACACAAAGAAGCAGGATAAAGTGGTAGAAACAAGGGAGCAGGATACAGACCCAGAACACATCCCTGAGGAAGAAGCAGCTTTGGAACTCTCTGATGAGGAATTCAAAAGAATTATATTTAGGTATCTTCAAAGGACTGAGAAACAGACCAAAGAAAACATCCTAGAAGAATTTTGGGAAAAAAAATACAAGAACAAAATGAAAAATTAGAAATGAGAGTTCTGGCAAGATGGCAGACTAAGCAGAAAGACTGCACAGACCCTCTTCAACAAAGAAAAGGGAAAACAATTAATACAGACACAGAAGATAATCTTGGATCCCTGAGCCTTGAAGGGAAGGATATAGAAGTGGACTAAACCCCAACTATCAGAAGAATTTGCGTGAAAATACCAAAAAAGGAGACATACAGAGCTGCGGTCTGGCAGTGATCCTGATGGCACAGACAGCTTGGAGATTCCTGAGTGGTGGTAGGACCTAAGAATTAACCTAAAAATCACCCTGCTAGCCAGGGACTGCACGGCAAACTGTGCACAGTCGTTGGGGAACAAATGGAGAAGGTGAAGAGAAAGGTGGGCTGAACTGTGGAGTTTTGCCAGTCCAGAGGATGCCGCCATTTTGAAGGTTTAAAAAGCAGCTTGACTATTTTGAATATTTAGAGACAGTGCTCTTGCAGATTCCTGGGGCTTAAGAACATGTTCTGCTTTCCAGCAACCCCAAGGACACTCGGGAACTGAAAGAATGAAAAGGTAAGAGATTCCCCTTGTTACTCTTATACTACACACCTACTTGGTGAATGGAGATGTGGCCATCACCCACTCCCACTACCTTCTGTGCCCACAGGAACTCCATCACAGTCTGTGTGGTCAGACGGAGCCTGGGTGCCCTGCCCTGTCCTCCACTGATTTTTTTTCTCTTTTTTTATTTTTAGTTTTTTTTCTTTTTCACTTTCTTTTTTCTGGTGATTAGTTTCCTTGTATTTATATGTTTTAAAACAACTAATATTATTAATACTTTTGTCCTTTTTATTATGATTCTTAATCTTCCCCTTCCCAAGTCCTAGTTCTCAGCATATTTTCTTTGCACTGTGCCTAATTGAAATTTTTTTTTAATTTAAGGTTTATTTTTTCCTTTCCCCCTTTTTTCCTCGTGGTTAACCCTGTTCTTTGATTTTCTTTTTGCATTTTTCCCAGTTTTTTCATTTATTATTCTCCTTCTCGACTTTTTTTTCCTTAGTGCCCTATCCCCGGATATTACAGGTTTCTTTGTTTTTTCTTCTTCTTTTTTTCCCCCTTTTTTCATTTTCTGGTTACTATTCCTGTGTGATTACATGGTGTGTTTTTTGTCCATGGGCTTTTAGTTTTTTGATGGTTATTCAATTGTAATCTGTGTCTAACTGAGTGGGAGACAACAACAGTCCCCATAAGACACAACTATACTCACACCTCCTGCAACTTCCCTTACTGAGCGAGAGCCACTATCTCCTTCTCCACCAA
>NW_006922306.1:768497-771401 GCF_000298275.1 Orycteropus afer afer | reverse complement strand
CTGTTGCATTGTGGTAAATTGTGGTCAATGTCATGAGACAAAGAGTATGTGAACTGCTGTATGGAAAGTGAACCTGCTCTGTAAATTTTCACCCAAATCACAATAAAAAAAAGAAGAAGATTAAATAAATAAGTAAAAGGAGAAAAAGAAGATGCAAACACATGAATAAGAAATGAAAAGGGTGACATCACAGCAGAACCAAGTGAAATAAAAAAAGATAATATCAGAATACTTTGAAGAAATTTACTCTAACAAATTTTAAAATCTAGAAGAAATGCACAGGTTTCTAAAAACATACTACTTGCCTAAACTAACACAGATTTAGGAAGAGAATTTGAACAGACCCATGACAAAAGAAGAAATTGAACAAGTCATAAAACATTTACCAACAAAAAGAGTCCTGGCCCAGATGGTTTCACTGGAGAATTCTACCAATCATTCATAGAAGGGGTGACACCAATCCTACTCAAACTATTCCAGAACATAGAAAAAGATGGAATTATCTCAAACTTTTTATTAAGCAAGAAACCCTGATACCAAAGCCAGGCAAAGACACTATCAGAAAGTAAAACTACAGCCCAATATCCCTCATGAATATAGATGCAAAAATCTGCAACAGAATCCTAACCAATAGACTCTAGCAACATGTCTAAAAGAGAATACATCATAGCCAAGTGAGATACATGCCAGGTATGCAAGAATGGTTCAACATCAGAAAAGCAAACACTGTAATGCTTCACATAAGTGAGACCAAAGGGAAAGGAATTGCATGATCATATCCTTCAATGCAGAAAAGTCATTTGAGAAAAATCCAACACCCATTCCCGATAAAAATTCTCAGCAAAATAGGAATAAAAGGAACATTCCTCAACATAATAAAGGACATATATGCAAAACCAACAGCCAACATTACCCTCAATGGTGAGAGACTGAAACAATTCCCCTTGGGAACAGGAACGAGAAAAGGATGTTCTGTATTATGATTTCTACTCAACATTGTATTGGAAGTCCTACTCAGGGTAGTAAGGCAAGAAAGGGAAATCAAATGCTTCCAGATTGGTAAGGAAGATGTAAAACTATCCCTATTTGCAGATGAGATGATCGTATACATAGAAAACACAACAGACTCACCATGAGAATTACTGGAACTTATTGAAAGTATTAGTATAGTGGTAGGATACAATATCAACATATGAAAATCAGTTGGATTTCTCTACACCAGGAAAGAGATTGCTGAAAAGGAGGTAAAGAAATCAAAACTATTTACAATAGCTACCAAAAATATAAGATACTTGGGAATAAATCTTACCAGGAACACAAAAGACCTATACAAAGAAAAACTACAAAACACTACTTCAAGAAACTATAAAAAGAACATGCCATGCTCATGGATAGGAAGATTGAACATTGTGAAAATGCCAATACTACCCAAAGTACTCCGTACACTCAGTGTGGTCCTGATCCAGATTCCACCAACATGCTTTATTTTATTTTTTTTTTTCCTAGATTCTTCCATTTTTAATATTCAAGCTACATTTTAAATTCTCTCCATAAAGGTCAGCTATCCACTTCTGGTTCTTTCTCATTTATTTTCACTCTGCCCTCCCCCCCACCTCCCGTGGCCTGAGACACAAATGGAACTTATTTTCCAAATGATTATTTATGCCTAATTTTGAGCCAGATGGCCTCTCTGCATGGTCTGGATCACGCTTGGCTTTCTTGTTCCCAGCTGCACAGTCCTCTTGGCACAAGGAATGATATTGGAAGGTATGATGTGCCATTGCTTCCATGGCATGCTGCATTTGCCTTGTTAGGCAATGTAAGTGCTTGCTGCACCACTTTGTAATTTGTGTCACTTGAATAGAAGTGAGAAGACTTTTAGAGAATTTCTGGAGAAAAATATAAAACAAACTCTTTGAATATGTAAGAACATAATACGTGCTTAGCAGATGGCATTGTCATTGGTAATTTCCACCAACATTCTTTAGAGACATCGAAAAACCAATCATTAATTTTATATGGAAAGGAAAGAGACCTCAGATAAGCAAAGCACTACTGAAGAAGAAGAACAAAGTAATAAGTCTCACACTCCCAGATCTCAAAACCCACTACAGAGTCACAGTACAATGACAGACACATAGACCAGTGGAGCAGAATTTAGAATACAGAAATAAATCCATCCATCTATGGAAAGCTGATCTTTGAAAAAGGGCTGAAATTAATTAATTGGGAGATAGTCTCTTTCACAAATGTTGCTGGCAAAAATGGATATCCATTTGCAGAAAAATGAAACAAGATCCATACCTCACGCCATACACAAAACAAACTCCAGATAGATCAAATACTTAAACGTGAAACCTAAACTATAAAGTTCGTCAAAGAAAATATAGGAGCAAACTTGGCAGCCCTAATTTATGGCATGATAAACTATCAATCATAACCAAAATGTGCAAACAGCAGAAGATTAACTAGATGGTTTGTACCTTCTAAAAATTCAGCTCTTGTGTGCATCAAAAGACTTCTCCAAAAAAATTAAAAAGAGAACCTACAGATTGGGGAAAAATATTTGGCAACATTATACCTTATAAGGGACTTACCTCTAAAATTTATGGAAAACTCCAACACCTCAACATCAAAAAGACAAACAATCCAATTGAAAAAAAGTGAGCAGAACACATGAACAGACACTTCACCAAAGATATTCAGGCAGCCAACAAAAACGTGAAGAAATGTTCATGGTCTTTAGCCATTAGAGAGATGCAAGTCAAAACAACAATGAGATACCATCTCACCCCAGAACTAATAGCAAAATTCAACAAGACAGAAAATAACAAATGCTGGTGAAACTGTGGAGAGTTTGGGACTCTCATACACTGCTGGTGGGGCTATAAAATGATACAACCA
>NW_006922306.1:765653-766987 GCF_000298275.1 Orycteropus afer afer | reverse complement strand
AAAAAAAAAAAAGTATAGTTGAGGCACTCCATAATAAGGACAAGATGGAAGTGTTTGCTTCATCTGGAGAAATATACAAGAATTTTCATTGCAGAATTGTTCATCAAAACCAAACTAGAAAGTACCTAAACGTTCATCCACAGTAAAATGGATAAATGAACTGTGAAGTATTTACAAAATGTAATATTGCAAAGCAATGAGAATGAGCAAGTTAGAACTGCATGCAACAATAATATTTATGCCTCCCATAAACATAATATTGAACAAGAAAATAAAGTCACAAAATATAGTACACAGTTGTTCAAACACTTTACATGTTTTAATGCATTTATTCCTCTGAAAATCTTATTAAGTGATTGTTTGCCTCTTCCCTCTTAGTCCCTTGTTTCTAGTGGGGAACAGTTTTTCTATAGAGGGTGTTCCAAGCAAAGGTTATTCAGATCTGTCTGGGGTCAATAGCCTGGCCTGCCCTGAATGGGAGGTGGGGCAGACATTGCTCAGGTCAGGATTTGGCAACCACTATCAATGTTTTTTGTGTCTGTGGTCTGACATAATTCAGTCAACCACTGAGTGATTATCTTACGCACACAGAGTTCCATGCCTGACTATGGTGAATGGTAGAGTAGAAATGGCACAGAGTAAACATTTACTGAGCTTCTACTGTGTGCCGGGCACTGGGCTTCGTGCTGGGAGTATGATGATCAATAAGACCAGGCACTCACTTTCTTCTTTAAAGAATAATAATGAGAGCTAACATTTGTTGAGTGCTTACATATGTTTGGCACTCATCTAAGCACTATACATGTTGTAGCCCATCTAATATTCACAATAGCACTATTATTAGCTCCTTTTTACAAATGAGGAAATGGAAGCACAGAGAGGTTAAGAAACTTGTCTAAGGTCACAGAAGAAGGAGACAACAGAGCCGGGACTCAAAACTAGCCACTCTGGATCTAGAACCCCTTAATCACTATTGACCCCAACACTGGGAGGTAAGCATTAATCCTGCTTTACAGCTGAGGAAAGTGAGGTTCAGAACTAATTTAAGCACATATTCATGGAGCATGTTCTATTTGACAGAGACTATATTAGGTGATTTATATGTATTATATCTCTAACCTTAAAAAGAGTTCCCAGGAATATAAGGGAGGATACCTGTATGCAGAAAGTGGTTTCTCTGCTTGCCAGCTACACCCAACAGCCTCTTGGAAAGAACCAAGAGTGCTTGGGTGAGTGGAAGTGGACTGTAATTCTCAGTCTCACCTAGGCTTCTAGATGAATAAGTGAAACTACTGGTAGAGAGGAGGAGGAAGGAGAACAGGAGGTTGGCTTTT
>NW_006922306.1:758168-765222 GCF_000298275.1 Orycteropus afer afer | reverse complement strand
GAGTAATAGTCTACTCCAGTTTACAAAAAAATAGTTACAGGTTTTGTTTGTTCTCTCCTTTGTCCCTACCCCTTCTTAAATTTTTAAAGTGAACATGACATTAGGAGGCTGCCATTGAGAGACTGAATGTCTTCTTTCTCAAATTTCTAGAAGAGCAAAAGTGTTCATATGTTCCAAGAAGGCAATGCAGGAAATATGACACCCAGCCTTTCCAAAGCCAGTTAGGTATAGACTTATCAGAAGAAGCTTGGGAAAGGGGAGGAGCAATACTAACCAGTGACATGGTACTGTTATATACACAGCACCTGTCCCCTGAGAGATGATGCCAAGAATCCTTATTTCACCCAGGCACTATCAGTCAGGAACAATTTCCAGATACTCTACTGAAGTATTTCAACAAATTGAGACATTCTAGGCTATCATTGAATAGTTCCAAACAAGAAACCTCTCATTCCAAAAAAGCAGCATTCCAAATAAGCTCTGGATAAGAAAGGAAAAGTTCCTAGCCAAAGATCCCACTGATTAAGTTGGTCTTTATATAACCTTCATTCCTTTTTTCTCTTATCTATGTCTGTTGGTGTGGCTCTTCTTTCCCCAGCTTTTCTGACATCAGACTCCTATGTTACAGCTATTTCATCAGCTGCTTATCTATTCCAACTTCCAAGTCAAAGTTAAGGGTGGAGGGGTGTGCACCCTTTGCTCTTCCTCTATACCCACTCTACCACCACCACCTTGAAGCACACATGAGCAAACACCACTTACAGCCCCTTCTCCGTTGCAGCCCGCTGCTTCTGGTACTGCTGCTGCTGCTGTGTGGAATCCAGATCTTCTGCAGCCTGGTTTGGGTGAGCTCTCCCATCTCTTGGGACATCTTAGGCGTCGTAGTTAATCACACCCTAGCCACAAATTACCGAGCCTCACCGACTACTTTATTAGCTGTCCCTTCTATTGCTGTGGCTCCTGAAGCAGGTGGACAGGCCTGGGATGGGGAATGCGTGGGGCTTCTGAGCCCTCTGACAGCCTGTCTCCAGCCTCTTCTCCACTTTCCTCTAGTCCTAGCCTGCCTCTGCTCTTGCATGTACTAGTGGGGGCTTGAGTGCAGGAGAGATAGGTTGGGAAGAGGTCAGCAAAGGCCTTTGAACTTCAAGGGCTGTGTACATAGGAGATAAGTTGGAGCCCAGCAAGGAAGGCAGCCAGCAAGACAGCTCAGGTCTGGCCAGTTGCTTCCCTCCAATGAAGAGAGGACTAGTAGAATATGCAAATAAAAAACCAAAGATCATGTGCTTACATCTTGTGTGGGGTGGAGAAGCAAATGAGGGAGGGAGATCTCTATGGTTTTTGCAGCTTTGAAATAAAAAATAGGCCCAAGTAGAATGTCAAGTTCCAATCCACAACCAGAAGTCAATATCAGAAATCCAAGCTTCCTCGGTAGTTACACACAAATACAAAGTCCCCACCAAAAAAAAAAAAAAAAAAAATGCAGTTTTAAGCTAGCAATCAAAGGCCTGAACTACAAGTTCACTGCCTCACTCACCACCTCCCCCCAATGAAAATGGCATTGCAACTCTTGTCTTCCCCTGGACTTTGCTGCCTTCCCTTCTGTGGGCCTCTCTCTCCTAAAATGTGCTGCCTGAGGCACTCTTGGAGAAATGGACCCTATCTGATCATCTTTATACTCTCTCCAGCCAAGGCTAAATAAATAAGTGTAAACCTGACACCTTGATAAGGGGAGTGAGTGCAGCCATTACTGGGGGGAGAGAAGGTAGGCATCTGCTCACATGGCTGACAGCTGTCATCAGATGTCTTAGGGAGAAAGGCATCATGATCTAATCCAGAAACTGGCTAAAGTTTTTTGGGGCAAGTCTGGGAATGGAAGCTTAGGGTGAAGGGTGCAGCAGGAAGTGTGTGGGGAGCAGGGAGCAATGGCCTCAAAGTAGGACAAGTCCATTGGTCAGAACTAATCCACCCAGCTATCTCTCATTCAGCCCCCACCCCGCAGTTGTTTTGAAGCTTTTGGAAAACATGTAACTACATAGGTTGCCTGAAAGACGTCCAAGTGTGTTCTTCATTATTTCCCAACATTCCCGCCCCCTGATGAATCTCCACTGATTGGCTGCAAATGATCTCACCTTTGCACTGAGTTGCGCTACACAAGGACAATCTCTTGGGGGTAGAAATCTCTGATCCTTGTCCCCTAATGCTCTCAGTTCCACTCTGCCTTTTAAGAAGTTCTCTAAAATACATTCTTAGCACCCTATTATACACAAGAGTTAGATTCCCTCAAGCTGTTATTTGTAAATTATACCAGACTTTCAATACACTCAAGATCCCATCTATCTAAACCAAGGGAATGGATCACACTAGTTAAGAGCAGTGGGCTTTCAGAGACATACTGTTGTTGTTTTGTGATGTTTAGTTGACTGTGACTCACAGAAACTCTATATGACAGAGTAGAGCTGCCCTATAGGCTTTCCTAGGCTGTAATCTTTATGGGAGCAGGTCACCAGGTCTTTGCTCCTACAGAACTGCTGGTGAGTCTGAACCCCCAACCTTTTTATTAGCAGCCAAGTGGTCAACTATTGTGTTACCAATGCTCCCTATCTGAGTGGAATCCCACTTTTGCCCCTTGCTGGCTGAGACCAGAGGCAAAAGACAACTTTCCAGTGTCTCATTTTTTTTTTTTCATCTGGAACTTGGAAATGAAAGAGTACTTACCTTCTTAGAGCTATTGAAGATTCACAGCATTAATATATGTAAAGCAACCTGGTGAATGTTCAATATATATTCTTTAACACTGTGGAGCTCTGGTAGTGCAGTGTTTAAGTATTCAGATGTGAACCAAAAGGTCAGTGGTTTGAACCAACCAGCTGCTCTTTGGGAGAAAGATGAGGCAATCTGCTTCCATAAAGATTTATAGTCTTGGAAACCCTATGGGGCAGTTCTACTTTGTCCTATAGAGTCTCTATGAGTTGTAATTGACTTGACAACAATGGGTTTGGTTTGGATTTTAACACTGCGACTCTCTTTCTGAAGTTTACTTCAAATCAATTTACCACTTTGGCTAATCTGAACCCTCTAATGTAATACTGACGATACAGGAAACACTCAATAAAGGAAGCTTATAGGATCATGACAAAGAGTTAACATTAATAATATATAAATAACTAAAAATCATTTGTTGTTGTTGTTATGTGCCGTCGAGTCAGACTTGACTCATAGCAACCTCTCCTTGGGTTTCCAAGGCAGTATCATTATGAAAGTAGATTGCCCCATCTTCCTTCTGAGGAGTGGCTGGTGGGCTTGAACCACCAGTTTTCTGGTTAGCAGTCAAGTGCCTTAGGTACTATGCTACCAAATGTCCCACAAATCATTTAGAAGGATGAATTCTTTTTTAAAGAATATAAACTCATGTTAGAGTTGAAAAGTCCCTTAGAGATCCTTTCATATAACACTCCCAGATAAGAAAACTGAGGCTTAGAGAAGTATTTTCCTAAGGTCATGTATAAAATCAGTGCCCAAGTCAGGAGTAGAACAATGGCGACCTAATTTCTCCAAGTCTAGGCTTTTCTCTGGTTGATTGATCGATCTAGCTTGATTTAAGAATGTAGTCTGTGAACTCAAAAAAAAAAAAACTAGTCTATAGAGCAAATCGTCTACATGAACTATGACTTCATCTACCCTGAGAGCAAGAAATAGATGGTGCCTTCTACCACTAATTACCATTCTAATCAGGGTTAGAATAGATCAGCCCCAATATAATTGGAAAAAAATGTGGAACAGAACTTCAAACTCCTAAAAAACAAAAATAGATTTACTGGACTGGTTGCAAATGGATGACTCCCCAAGACTACTGCCCTGAGATATCACCCATAAGTACTGTGCTCCTTTTAAAAATTACCTGTATGAGACCAAACGGTCAACAATTACTTTACTTTGTTTTCAACAGTTTCTTTAAAACAAACATGAGAATATAAGGGTGCAAGGGAACTAGATTCATGGAAATGGAACAACCAGAATGGAAGTAATGAGAATGTTCATTCATTGGGAAGAACATAACTAATATTACTGAACAATTTGTATAGAAATTATTGAACAGGAGCCTAAACTGTTGTGTAAAACTTCACTGAAGAGACAATGAAATAAGAGTTCCAGCAAAATGGCAAAATAGGCAAACAAGCTACACAGACCTTCTGCAACAAAGCAATGAGAAACCAATTGAAACCATTACAGAAGATGATCCTGGAACCCTGAGCTTCGAAAAAAGGATAAAGAAGCAGATTAAATACTGACTAGGAGAAGAACCTGAATGAAACAGTGAGTGAGGAGACAAATGGAGTGGCGGACTGCTGTCTGTCCTGGGGCACAGGCATTTTAAATATTTCCTGATATCAACCTGAGAATCGGCTCTGCTCACTGAAGACTGCAAAGGGAAGGACTGCACTGGTGCCTGACAACCAGAAAGGAAAACGGAGGGGAAGGAGACAAATGGGCCTGTGGACTGCTGGGAGCTGTCCAGAGGGCACAGCCATTTTGAATGTTCATGGGAGGCAGGCACAGCCATTTTGGATGTATGCAAGTGGTGTTCTTACCTAGACAGCAACATGAGTGGGCTCCGCTTGCTGGGGACAGCACAGGCAACTGCACTGGAGGTGTGGCCATCCCCCACCTCCACCCACCTTCTTGACCAGCAGGAACTTCATCCTAGTCTGTGCCTTGACAGAGATTGGGTGCCATGACCTGCCCTCCACAGTTTTGTTTCTGTTTTCAAACTATTCTTTTTGCATTCCTCTTCATCCTTTTTTTCTCTTTCCCATCCCTGGTTCATGTTTGATTTTTGTGTTTTCTCTCCCCTTTTCCTGGTTCCTTTCTTTTATCTTTCTTTTGGTTCTTTCCATTCTTTGTTTTTTCTTATGCAGTTTTCCATTTTTTTCTATCATTCTTCCCTCCCCAGATATTGCTTTTTTTTTAGTCCTTTTCCTCATTATATTTCTTTTATCCCTTCTAAATATATTTTGAAATGGTTTTTTTTTTCTCATTTATTACCTTTCCTTTTTTTGTGTGTAATTGTTGCATTTTATTTATGTGGTTTGAGTTTTTTGTTCCCTTGTTTTTATTTTTTGGTGGCTTTCTTGACTTTTTTTTTTTTTTTTTTTTTGTCTAATGCAATGGAAGACAGGAACTGTTCCCACATAGAGTTCAAAATGGAGTCAAGCCAGTGAGCAGCACGCTTTATCCCTCTGGCATCTAAGGTCTTGGAAAACTAGCCACAACAGTTTAAATTAGGAATTGCACTGCTCTGAACAGCTCACAGAGTCAGAGTACATCAAACAAGGAAGAGCAGAATTAGAGGAAAGTCACAGGGAGATTATTTTGGAAAGACCTACTGGAGGAGGATGGATGGGCACCTGAGAGAAGCATTGGAAACTCTTCTGAAGCAGTCACTGTGTGCTGGGCTAGGGCACTTGCCTGAGATCCCTGAGCCAAGAGGGAGGACGCCTTATAACAGCTTACCAGTGACCACTCTAATATTCCGGTGGGCAGAGGCAGAGACCTGCCTCTAGCAGCTAATCTTGATTTTTTGGAGATAATTTGGGTCTCCTGGGTGCTGGCTGTGGGCACAGACACCTCCGCTGAGATTTGGAGGGAAACTTACTGTTGCAACAGGAAGGGTAGCTCCCTCCCCTCCCAGTGGGTCACAGAGTAGAGGGTCAGACTGGGAGACTCCATGCTTATCTTTGTCAGAGAGATTGGGACTGCAGGTCGCTAGCAGGTACTCTCCTGACCCACAACTCACACTGCGCACATCTTTGGTGCTGCAGTTGGGCAGTATCACAGACAAACTCCAGAGCTGGCCACTAGTGATCTGGCGGGATTACATCAGCACTGGAGACAGATGGAACAGGGAGAGGGAAGAAATCGCACTCCCGGGATTTTTGCCTTGGAGCCATTCTTTAGTGCTGTGGAGCTGCGGAGGCGGGATCTTTGAGTGTGCCTGAAATTGGCAGAAATTTGTGACGCTCTAACAATAAGAATATTTCCTGAAGTTGAGCTGCAGTCTTGCAAATAAATATGTCATCAAAAATAGCCTGCTCAAAGCCCTAGAAACTGACCCTAGCAACACCAAGCTTTCCTTCTTCCGCTCCCAAATTCTCTGCCAATATCTTCAATCACTCAATAGAAGAAAACATATTCATCCAATTACCATAAAACCTCCTGCTTCAAACTCTAAACCCTCTTTAAGACAAAGAGAAACATATATCCACACTACACACAGGGATTCTACCACCACAAAGAAAGCAGCAAAGCGACCCAACACACTTGCATCAATAAAAAAAAAAAGAAAGAAAAATACCAGCTTCACCTTTTCAAACTATTAAACCATAAAACCAAGACAAAACAAATCAACACATAACCAACAGCTAGTGACAACCTAAAGAGACAGTGCTCTACCAGATTCCAGGGACTTAAGAAGAGGTTCTGCTTTCCAGTGACCCCAACAACTCTCCAGGAGTACACTGCACGACTGAAGAGGTCCTACTCTACGTGTTCCTTTTTTTTTTCTCTCTCTCTTCTTTCTCTCATGGTTAACCCCATCCCTTGTTGGTTTGTTTTGTTTGTTTGTTTGTTTATTTTGTTCTATTTTTGTTTTTATTTTCTTTTGTATTGTTGGTTTGTTTCTTTGTTGTTTTCTTTATTCATTATTCTCCTTCTCTACCTTTTTATTCTCAGTGACCTATCCCCAGGTATTGCAGATTTATCTGTTTTCTTCTTCTTTTCCACCCTTTTTATTTTTTTGGGTTACTGGTCCTGTGTGATTTCAGAGTGTATTTTTTGTCCATGTACTTACAGTTTTCTCAATGGTTATTCAATTGTAATTTTTGTCTAAATGACTGGGAGACAGCAACAGTCCTCATAAGATACAAGTAAACCCACACCTCCTGCAACTTCACTTACTGAGCAAGACCTCATTAATATCGCACGCAAGTAAGATCTTACTGAAGATAATTCAGAAACGTTTGCAGCAGTATATTGACAGAGAACTTCCAGAGGTTCA
>NW_006922306.1:756673-757382 GCF_000298275.1 Orycteropus afer afer | reverse complement strand
AGGGCAGTGTTTCGTTCTGCTGTGCATGGGGTCATTATGAGTCGAAAATGACTCAACGGCACTTAACAACAACAACAACAACAACAACATCAAACTGAGGGGGAGGGGATAATGGTTTTATAGTAATCCGTTCAGATGGGAGGGATTCAACAGAATTTACAGGCTCCATACCCTGATCTTCCCGATTATCTGTCCATATGTCCCCATTCCAGGTTTCAGGTTCTCATTTTTTTCCAATCAATGCCCTCAATTTAATGGCAGACTGTTCTGGATTGGCAATTTAGCTGGCATTGTAATTCAGCCCCTCTTACAATAAGACTCTGGGTTTGGTTTTCAGCAATATCAGCTCTGTTAGTAGAAGCTTTAAGGCTTTCTTTCAGAGCACAGCTGGAAGCACTGAGGTCTTTTATGTGGCACTTAAGCCATGACTCAGCAGCTTTGAGCTCATCTTGCTCTTTCACCAATTTATCCAGTGTAAGTAGGACCAACCAACCAGCCCCTTTATACTCCTCATTCTGACAAAATTGCAGAAAAGTATCAAATGTCCAATCACCCGGAGCATCACTTATCACAAGTACTTGATCTATTGGTGGTGCTATTTCACATATTAATTTTGCCACGGATTAGTAGGGCCCTCTTTACTAGCAGACGTAGAGTCACTAGTGTCATCAAAATTAATCAAACTGGAGAACCAATCTAGGAAGCCCAT
>NW_006922306.1:755761-756573 GCF_000298275.1 Orycteropus afer afer | reverse complement strand
TGGAGAACCAATCTAGGAAGCCCATCCTTATGATTTTGTCTTTCTAGAAACATGCCTGGTACAAAATGTGTTAGACTGGGTTCTCTAGAGAAACAGAAACCAGCAAAGCTTATATATATATATATAGAGAGAGAGAGAGAGAGAGAGAGAGAGAGAGAGAGAACTTTATCTTGGAAAATGGCTCACAAGCATATAGAAGCCAGCAAGTCCAAAGTCCCTGGAGCAAATGTCAGGCTGGAGGCTTTTCTTCACAGGGGGCCGAAAAGCTCAAGGCTGGCAGGAAGTACACCAGCTGTTGACTCCAATGAATAACGAATCCAAGATCTCCAGGCCGAAAGGTGGACTGCTCACTCATGGACAGTTGTAGGTAGCACACCAGAATCCTGATTCACAGAAGAATGTCTCTCTTCCCAGAATGTCCCAGGATATCCTGGAAGCAGGCCACATCCCTAGGGAAACTCCCCTTGAAAAAATTGGCCATTCAGAACACAGTCATCTGATCCCATCATGGGAACAACGACACAGAACTGGGGTCCCGCCAAGTTGACACACAGCTCCAACTATCACCCAAATGAATGGAAGCCAGAATTAATCAGATTGAAAACAAAACCTTAAGACTACTTTGTTAAGGGATCAATCAGACAAAAGCTCAAAACATAATGAAGGCTTTTAAGACTCCAGTCACTACTCACCAATGCAGGATGTGGAACAAGGCTTTTACATATTTTGTTGTGCCAGTTGATTCTGGTGCTCCCAGCACTATGGTCCTGAGATGGTAGATCTATTGGATCTCTCTCCCATAGTGTCTGGTT
>NW_006922306.1:754221-755661 GCF_000298275.1 Orycteropus afer afer | reverse complement strand
TGGTCTCAGGTGTTTATGTGTTTATCTGTAGCCTGGTGTTTGGCATCAATTGCAATGCAGTATTGTGGACACATTGGTTGATACTAGCATCTGTCGTCTATCTCTTATGTGTGCAGAATTCAGTGTGAGTTGCGATCGAGGTCTTAAAAGTTTTCAAGCAGCCACCTAAGATGCAGATAATGGTCTCCTAGCAATGGAAGTGAAGAAGAGTGCAAAAAAAACAAGGGCATTTGGAAGCAATCAGCCCTAGGACATGATGGCCCTAAAGACCAGAAGAATTAGATGGTGTCTGGCTACCAATGCCAACCACTCAGGAAAGAATCAAATCTGGAGATACTGGATAGAGTGCGAGGAAAAATGTGGATCAAAATCCAAAAACTCAATAATGACCAGAATTACTGGTCAGATGAAATCTGGTGAACCCCCCGTAATACTATGGCCCTAGAATACATTCTGCACTTGGAATAAAATGCACCCCCAGGGGCTGGCTGTCAACCCAATAGTTAACAAGATGTACATGCAGAGGACTCAACCAAGATGACGCACCCACGTACTCTATGGTAATACATCCCTTAGAGCAATAGTCCACGCAGCATCAGAAGACCAACACTCAAATTGAGGAGATGCAGGGCAAACAGGAGTGCATAAATATGAGAGGCAGAGGGGGAGGGTTACAGGGTAGGAAGGGGAGGAGACTGGGTTAGGGTTGGACATGGTAAATGGGGAGTAAAACTGAATGTACACGTATTGTTGAATGTAAAACAAGCTCTTAAAAATAAAAATGGAGAAAGCCTAAGATTCGTGTGGAATATCATCAAGAGGAATAACTTACATGTGAAAGAAACTCCGGAACAGAAAGGGACAGGTAAAAGCATAAAAAACTCCAAGACATATCATCATTAAACTCACAAAACCAAAGACAAAGAAAAAAAGAAAAAAACCTCACTGCCATCGAGTTGATTCCAACTCATAGCGACCCTCTTTGGGTTTCCAAGGCAGTAAATCTTTACCAAACCAAAAGACCAAGACAGAACTAGATTTCCCAGTCTTCCTTCCATGAAGGAGCTGGTGAGTTTGAACCACCAACCTTCTGCCTTAAGCACTATGACACCAGAGCTCTAAGACAAAGAAAGAATCCGCCCCCCAAAAAAGGACAGGAAAAACAAAGTTACCTATAAATGGCAACCAATAAGACTAAGGTCCAATTTCTCGGCAGAAACCATGCAGGCAAAAAGGCAATTGGATGACATATAATACTCTGAATGAAAAAAAATTTCAACTAAGAAATAAATACCCAGCAAAACTGTTCCTCAAATATGAGGGTGAAATTAGGAGATTTCGAGATAAGCAGAAATCAAGGGAATTTTTTAAAACTAGACCAATTTTCAAAAGGATCTTGAAGGGAGTTCTTTGGGCAGAGAACCAACAACAGCTGATGAT
>NW_006922306.1:752995-754121 GCF_000298275.1 Orycteropus afer afer | reverse complement strand
CCAATTCTTTGAGAAGTGGATGGCCTCTTCCTTCTTCCTAGTCTGTCTCAGTCTGTAAACTGGGCTGATACCTGTGCCTCATGAGCATCCCGCTTGGTTTGAAACACCAGTGGCTCAGCCTCAAAACTCACATCGACATGTCACCATGGTAGGACAAACTAACAGACAAGTTTGTCTCCCTGTTGGAAACCTCTCTTACCACCCTTACCTGGGTCCCTGTGGCTGACTCTTCCTCTGTCTGTGTTCCTGAGACTTTTAATCCCCTTTCTCCTGCTCTCCCACCCTGCTGCTTTGGGCATGCCTGGTTTTCCTCTCCTCTCATGTATCCCGGTGGCTGACAGTTCCTCTGTCCCTGTTCCTGGGCTTTTTAATCCCCTTTCTCCCTCTCTCCCACCCTGCTGCTTTGGGCGTGCATGAGTTCCCTCTCCTCACCTGGATCCCTGCGGCTGACTGCTCCTCTTTCTGGGTTCCTGGCTTTTAATTCCTTTTCTCCCGCTCTCCCCTCCTGCTGCTTTCGGATTGCCTGGGTTCTCTCTCTTCATCTGGACCCCATTTGGGGCAAACTTAGGGGCCTTAATTTATGGAGTATGGATGGCATTATAGCATAAATAAATAAATAAATACTATCAAGCATAATCCACGAAGCAGAACAGCAGAAGATAAACAAGATGATTGGGAACTTCTAAAAATTAAGTTCTTATGTGCATCAAAAGACTTCACTAAAAGAGTGAAAAGATCACCTACAGAAGAATAAAAAATATTCAGCAATGACTTATAGGACAAAGGACTTATCTCTAAAATTTATAGCAAACTCCAACACTTCAACATTATTTTTAATGTTTAATGACAAGCAATCCAATTAAAAATGGGCAGAAGACATGAACAAACACTTCATCAAAGAAGATATTCTGGCAGCCAACAAACACATGAAGAAATATGCAAGATGATTAGCCATTGTTGTTGTTGTTTGCCATCGAGTTGGACCTGACTCATAGCGACCCTTCCTTGGGTTTATGAGGTGGTATCACTATGGAAGTAGATCGCCCAACCTTCCTTCTGAGGAGTGGCTGGTGGGTTTGAGCCGCCAGCCTTCTGGTGAGCAGTCAAGTGCCTTAGGCACTATGCT
>NW_006922306.1:746193-752100 GCF_000298275.1 Orycteropus afer afer | reverse complement strand
TAGCAGTCAAGTGCCTTAGGCACTATGCTACCAGAGCTCCTATACCTAGATATAAAAACCAAAGATTAGTAGTTGTTACCAGGGATAGGAGGGAGGGGAAAAGGGGAAACTTTTGTTTGGGGGGCGTTGAGTTTATGCTAATGGTGGTGGAATATTTTGGAAAAGGATAGCAATAATGGTGGCACAACATGAAAAATGTCATCAATATCCCTGAGCTGTAAATATGGAAGTTGTTATGTTGCCGAATATCTTGTTGTGTGTTTTCATCACAATAAAAGTTTTTTAAGAAGGCAGTATCTGAAAGGAATTCAATTTCAGTATGAATATTCAACTAAGAAATTGAAAAAAAGAGGACATCAAGCTCAACTGGCACAACATATTACACAAAAACCTTGTTTTAGACCCTACTTTAGTGTGTAGTGACTGGGATCTTAAAAGCCAGCAAGCGGCCATCTAGATGCAATGATGGACCTCTCCTCGTTCAGAGCCAAGAAGAATGAAGGAAACCAAAGACACATGGAAACAATTAGTCTAAGGGACTGGTAAATCATGCAATCCTCAACCTATATGATCATGCAACCAGAAGAACTAGATGATGTCTGACTACCATAGTCAACCACTTGGAGGGGGATCCGTGCAGGAGATCCTGGATAGAGTGGGAGAACAATGTGGAACAAAACTTAAAATCATAGAAAAAGACCAGGTTTGCTGGTCTGATAGAAGGAGCTGAGCCTTGAGAGACTATGGCCTCTAGTAACCTTTCAGGTTTGGAACTGAACTTACTCTTGTGGCTTCCAGCCAAACAATAGACAGGCAAATGTGTTGAACATTTACATCAGGTAGATACACTCCTTGGATTGATTAATCAAGGGAGAACAGAAGGGCAGTGTTTGCACAAGGAGACAGCTGGGTGTGTGTGGGGGTGCATGGGAGGGAAGGACACAGGGAAGAGGTAACTATATGGAGGAAGTAGGAAGAGAGCTGTTACATTGTGGAGAATTGTAGTCAATGTCATGAAACAAAATGTGTATGAAATGCTGTATGGAAAATGAATTTGCTCTGTAAACTTTCATCCAAATCCAAATTTTAAATAAAAATTAAAAAAAAAAAAAAGAAAAAAAATGAAAGATGAAAAAAAGACAATGAAATAATTATAATAAAGAATGTGGTCTTTGATCTCAGGACCTGTAGCATCTCAGAACTATATTTTGGAACTACACTAACTATACTTTCCTCTGGGAAGCTTTTCTGTTTCCATGAGATAAGGTTTGCCTTTGATTCTCACATTTGGTTCTCACATTGATCACAATATATCCATTTGTCTGAGCAAGTACCTACTAGTGTTTCACTGATCTGCTTCCCCACTAGATTGAAAGTTTTTTGATGATTGAGAGAGATTGTATCCCAATGATACAATCTCCTAATTATAATAAGTCTCCCAACTGATATAACTGCTAATACTAGTAAGTTTAATAACCACCTATATGTATGCTTTCCATGGCTCAGAAGGCAACAGCATACCTCTTATCCTTACAAATATCCTCAGAGCCTCACAGGGAAACAGATATGGCAGGAGTGAGAGGAAAGTGCCTAGTCTAAAGTAATCCAACCAATCACAGGAAGCCTTCTTCTATGTGAACAATTTTGCCCTCATGACCTTGCCAAGAGCAAAGGTATTTATAGCAGCAAGAAATCTGAGATAAGCTAGCGGGCTTTTGGCAAAGTCTGGAAAGGTAAACCTGGAGTCCAGGCTGGAAAACCCAATTTAACACTGCCTGGAACTAGTTATGAAACTCCTCACCACTGTTACCAATTCTGATTCCAGAAGCAGGGAAACAAATCAAGGTTTCTGGAAAGACCTCACCCTGGCATTCAAGACGTTTTTCAATCAAGTCCCAAACTACCTCTCCAGTATGTGTCTTCTTAGACCCTCATGCTCAAACTGCACTGGCTGACTCACTGGACCCTAAAACACATAGTGTACTTTCCTTCCTCTGGGCTTTTTTGCTTATCCTGGAATGTCTTCTTTTCCTTTCCATTCTCAGTGAAGTCTGACTCACACTTCAAATCTTGCTCATTGGTCACCTTCTCTGGGAAGCTTTTCTGTATTCATGAGATAAGGTTTGCCTTTGATTTTCACATTTGGTTCTCACATTGATCAAAATATATACATTTGTCTGAGCAAGTACCTACTAGTGTTTCACTGATCTGTTTCCCCACTAGATTAAAAGTTCTTTGATGATTGAGAGAGATTGTATCCCAATGATCTGCATTTTCAGTGCCCTGGCACAGAAGAGACACTTCCTCTGTATTTTCAGTTAATTTGTATTTTCAGCTCCTGGCACAGAGGAGACACTTGCTCAATGTGTGTTTGTGCAATCCATGTTTCTCTGCCCTAGTTGAGATGAACATGTGGACAAATAATCCTAATTCAACAAGATAAATGTTACAAAAGAGAGCTGTGCAGGGAACTTGGTCTGAGGGTAGAAGGTGACGTCTCTAAAGGTTTCTCAGCTTTAAATGGGGAAGAACAGAATAAAATGAAAGAACAAGTCCCCTTTGAAAGGTCTAATGAAATGGTAGCAGAAAAATTGTTCACTCATTATCAAAGACTCACTTAAGATCAAGAACTGAGCTGCAAATTCAGCCAGGAAGGAAAAGTATACACTGCAACTTCTTGGAGTCCCTATATATCTTGATCATCCTCCCCAAGTATGGGGTGTGTGGGGGAACCCTATTAAAAACAGTATGAAGGCATTATTGATGGACAATAAAATCACAAATGGGGTCCACATATTTGGCAATTCTTCGAGTATGTAGATATGAATACAATTATCAGGGGTGTGGTGTGTGGAGGCCAGGTGCATGCATCTGAATATCACGCCTTCTGTGGCACAAGCCTAGGATTCACTTCCTTCTCAGTCACTGCCTTGGCCCACTATCCCCCCACTATTTATCAGCTCCATGCCTGGAGCCCAACACTCCCTGCATCCTAGTCCTAGGAATGGCTCTCTACAGACCATAATCATTTAGAGAGAAGAGAAACTGGAAGGGGGTGGGTTGGTATTGCCTGTGGAGGGTACAGGAAAAGCAAGATCACTAATCTCAGATGGAGCATGGAAGTCCTGCCATGTCTCCTAAGAGCTTTGGTTCTTGTTCTCCCTCCTCTCTTAACCTTCAGACAGCCTTCTAAGGGAAGTAGACTAGGGACTTTGATTTACATTTTACTGAGGAGGCTATTGAAGCCAGAGAAGCTAGAGAGCTTGTTTAAAGTACCACAGCAAACTAATTCTACTTTATACACCAGTGGGAAGGCAAGGGATATAATCTCTGTCACTCAGGTCAGTCAAAACTGGAACAGACCAAGCTGGAGATACTTCTAAATGTGCTAGAGAACTGCCCTTTGTACGAGTGTCCTAGAGACAGGTCAGAATGGGTTTAAAAATATGTATAAATTGATAGATTTAGATTTAGATAGACTGGATATAGACATAATATTTTCCCCCTGCTCTCCCATCCCTTTAATCCACATCTCAACTGACCACACATCCAAAGAAATTTTTCCAAAGAGACTAAAGAATAGATGTGGATTTGTGTAACTCCCAAGCACTTTTTCCTTCTTTCTCACCTACCTGTTCTCTTAGAAGTTTTTTCTTCCATTGCTAAATATCCGACACCAGGCTTTCATGCATTTACAGACCCCCAAAGCAGGTTCAGTGGGTGGCGTCAAAGAGAGCGCCTGGAGGTGATCCTTGGTTCCCTGGGAAGGCTGGGGAAGTACCCTGGGTAAGGGGAGGGGGTGTGCTCTGTTGAAATATCAGCTGTTGTGCTTGCCAAAGAAGTTCCTGAGCCAAGGAAGTTCCACCCAGAGCCTTTTCTCTTCAGGCCAACCATGTGTTCACCTTGCCCCAAAGGTCAGAACTAATATTAACAAGCCACTGCAAGACAGGAAAACTAAAACCTGCAATGGAGACAGGCAAGAACTGGATTATTTTGGGTCTGAGATTCAGCGTGTTCTTCAGTGTAAAAAGGGCACAATCCTTAGGGGAAGAGTAACTTGTCAATATAAAACAAGAGCAATAAAGGCATTTATTCTCTATGTCCTAGTTGTCCTACTCCTGGGATTCAATCTTGAGTCAATAATTCCCAAAGCATGAAAAAGCTAAAGGCACCAAAATATTTTATTTAAATTGCAGAGCTATTTTCTGATAGCAACTGAGAGGAAACTTTGAATTCCTCTAGGAGGAAAAGCAGCTTTTTGGGTCTTTTCTGCAGCTATTGAGGATAGTGACTTTAAAACTGTGGAATAATGGGGAAAAATGATGCTGCAATTCTGGTCAAGGAACTTAAGGATGCAGTTATGCTTCTTCCAGGGAACTGGATGTCTATTATTTCTATTTTTATGCTCTCAAAAAGAAGCCATGAAACAGTTGAATCCCTTGCTATCATCCTTTGTTCATTCATTCATTTAACAAATATTTATTGCCACTTAATATATGCTGTATCCTGTATTAAGGGCTGGAGCTGACAAGATGAATAAAAAATGTTCGTTGCTCTCAAGCTGCTGGCAGTCTAGTAGAAACAGACATAGAAATCAATGGTAGCCATGCATTGTGATAAGTTTTATGACAAAATGGACTATATGGTGCTGAGGGGGCCCAGGGAAAAAGATATAACTGGGAAGGTTGGTGGTCAGGAAAGATTTACTCAGGAAAGTAAAGCTTGAATTGATTAAGATAGGGTTTGAATTCTGACTTTATTGCTTTGAATGTGAGGCTGAGTGAATTCACTCAACTTCTCTTAGCCTCAGTGCCCCTTAATGGGTTGTTCTGAGAATGAAATGAGATAATGTATATGGAAGAGACATGGCTGAATTTGGAGACATTGCTGCTCAAAAGCTTTGGTAACACACTTAAATTCTCTGGGCCTTGATTTTACTCATCTGAGAAACGGAGCCAGGAACAAATCGTTAAAACATTCAGCTGCTAACCAAAAGTTCAGGGATTTGAACCCATCAGCTGTTTCATGGGAGATAGATGAGACAGTCTGCTTCTGTAAAGATTTACAGTTCTACTTTCTCCTATAGGGTCGCTGAGTTGGAATTGACTGGAAATCGACTCAATGGCAGTGGGACTGGTTTGGTTTTTATGAAGCCAATGATGGAGTCCCTGGATGGTACAACCAGTGAATGCATTTGGCTGCTAACCAAAAGACTGACTTGAATTATCCCAGAGGCACCTCAGAAGAAAGGCCTGGCAATCTACTTCCCCCAAAAAATCAGCCATTGAAAACTCTATAGAGTGTAGTTCTACACTGACACACATGGGGTTGTCATGAGTCAGAATCAATGGGATGGCAATTGGTTTTTGTGAGTCCCAAGACAGACAGACCCCCCCCCCAAATAAAGTTAGAAGCTGCCACATTGCAGTCCTTCCTCTGAAGTCTTGTCTCAGTAGGACAATTCTTTTTCTTTTATTGTGATTTGGGTGCAAATTTACAAAGCAAAATTTGTTTTACATTCAACAGTTCCTGCACATTTGATTTTACACCTCGATTACCATCCCTAACCATAACAAACTCTCCTCCCCTTTCCTTCCCTTAGACTACCCCCTCCCTGTGCCCTTAACTATACACTCCTGTCTGTCCAGCTTTCCCTCTGGGTGAATGCTGTCCCTCTGGAGCCCCATGGCCGAATGCTCTAAGGGGTGTATCTTCCTAGAGTAGATGTTCTGCATGTAGGCCTTTACACTGTTGGGCTGAGAGCCAATCCAGGGGAGTGAGGCCAATTCTAGGCCCAAAGGGTAACCTTGTCTTGGGGGTTCCACCAGACTCTATCCAACCAGTAATTCTGGTCATTTTGCGTTTTTGAATTTTGTTCTACATTTTTCCTCCCACAGTAGGACCATT
>NW_006922306.1:743438-746029 GCF_000298275.1 Orycteropus afer afer | reverse complement strand
CTCCGGTGCAAGCGTCACAGCCATCTTTGCACTGATGTGGGCAGACTGTCTCACTATTGTCACTACGGCTTCTCTGCCCTTCATGCTTCCGGTCACTTACAAATGGGATTTCACCACTCCAAGAGGCTAACCCGAGGCAAGGCTGTTGTTGTTGTTGACTTGAGAGCACATAACAACAGCCTTGCCTCAGGTTAGCCGCTTGGAGTGGCGAAATCCCATTTGTAAGTGACCGGAAGCATGAAGGGCAGAGAAGCCAGTAAGACTCAGGTGTCTGGCCGTGTGTGCAGCCCGAGGAGCAGGAGCAGTTACTGTAGGCCTCATTCTCTCCATTTATTTCTTGGCGACCACAACGCCCCTTCAGCTCACCCAGTCCCCTCTCGGGCCATTACAACTAAAGAGACTCTAAGCCCCACCCTGCGTGCGACGGAACGTTGTGACGCACGCAAGAGGACGCCTGCGCACATGTGTTCGAGAGGCGGGGTCTAGCCCGCTCCTGTACGCAAACCGTAGGATGTCGCTTTAGTTTGGCGTGGCCCGCGCAGGAGGAGTTACAGTTTGCAGTCAAAATGTTGCGCGTGGTAAGTTGGAACATCAATGGGATACGGAGTCCCCTACAAGGGGTGGTATGTCAGGAGTCCAGCAACTCCGCCGCCATGACCTTGCGACGCCTTTTGGACAAGCTGGATGCCGACATCGTTTGTCTCCAGGAGACCAAAGTGACCAGTAAGCAGCCAGGAATCCACGTTCTACCATACTTTCCCATTTCAGCCAACTTTTGTCCCTGACCCATCCGTTTTTTGCTTTCTCGTCCCTGTCCTTAGTGTCCTCCTGCTAGACAACAGCCCAGAATCCTGATTCCCTCCTCCTTAAATCTCCATTCCCCACCCCAGTTCAGATCCTCTAATTCCCGCTTCATCTCGTGCCCTCAGCTCAGAACCCTAATTCCTTCCGCCTCACAATCCCATCCTTTCTTAGATTCTGTAATCCCCTTTCATTCTCCCAAATGAAAAACCCCCTGCCATCCAGTGGATTCCACTCATAGCAACCTCCATTAGGTTCCCAAGGCTGTAAATCTTTATGGAAGTAGATTGCCTAATCTTCCTCCGCGAAGCAGCTTGTGGGTTTGAACTGCCGACCTTCTGGTTAGCATCCAAATGCCTTACCCACTATGCCACCAGAGCTCCCTATTCTGCCATCCCCCTTCATTCACACTCCCTAATTTCCTGTTCGCTACCCTTCTAGTTCAGATCCCACTTCCCCTTATCTACCCACATATCTCCTCAACTCATCCCCAAATTATCACTTTGTCTCTCATCCCAAGCTTGTTGTTAGTTGCAGTAGGGTCCACTCCACTCTTGGCTACCTTATATGTGCATAGTGGAATTGCCCCATAGGGTTTTCAAGACTTTTGGAAGCAGATCACCAGGCCTGTCTTTTGAGGTACCTCTGGGTAGGTTCAAACTGCCAGTCTTTCCACTTGTAGTCAATTTCTGTAACTGTTTGCACCACCCAGAGACCTACGTTTAGACCCCCTAATTTCCTCTCCCTCCCATCCATCTCCCACCCCAGCCCAATTTCCTGATTCCTCCCCTCTCCCACACACACTCATAGTCCCTAGATGCTTCTCCCTCTGTCCCCAGTTCCAATCCCCCAATCCTCTCTTCCTTTCAAATTCTGAATTCTTTGGAAATCCAAGGAGGGGTCGCTATGAGTTGGATCCAACTCCACAGCAGTGAATTTGTTTGATTTTGGTTTTCCCTCTCCCATATTTCCATCTCCTGCTCCCAACTTCCTCCCATCACCTGGTTCTCCCCACCCTTAGCTCAGACTTTTTCCTCCTCCCACTTAATATTACGCCTTCTCCTCTCCTTTTTCTAATTTTGACATCAATTCTGTCTCTCACCTTTCTAACTCCTTCTCTAATCATAGACCTTTCATTTTCCCTTTCAGCTCTGAAGTATTCAAGTAATTAGCCTATATGTGTAATTTTAGACCTTTCTGTGTTCCTAGGTCCTAGTTCTAGCTCTAACTTAATCTTATTTCACTTTTTCCAGGAGATGTGCTGACTGAGCCCCTGGCTATCATTGAGGGCTATAACTCCTATTTCAGCTTCAGTCGCAACCGTAGTGGCTATTCTGGTAAACGGGGACTTTCTTTAAGTTATGGGTGGAGGCAGGTAGGAGGAAAGTTTCCAATATTTGATGAGAAGATAATACAAGGTTTAGGTTTTTAATCCACAACAGAGCTAAAGACACATAAAATGAAGTTGTATGAAATACAATTTTACACTACAGTTAGTGTAGTGGTTAATTGTATGATCTCTGGAGCCAAATTGCCATGTGTTGAATCCTGGCTCCATTCCTAGCTCTGTGCCTTCTGGCAAGTTACTTAACCTAGTTGTTCTTCACTTCCTCAGCAGGAAAATGCAGATATTGACTATTCCCTAGGCTTTTTACAAGGATTAAACAAATTAATCCATGTGATAATAATAGCTAACACCTGTTGAGCACTTGGGAACCCTGGTAGCATCGTGCCTAAGGCATTTGACTGCTAACCAGAAGGCTGGTGGTTCAAACCCACCAGCCACTCCT
>NW_006922306.1:732156-743338 GCF_000298275.1 Orycteropus afer afer | reverse complement strand
GGAAGGAAGGTTGGGCAATCTACTTCTGTAGTGATACCACCTCAGAAACCCAAGGAGGGATCACTATGAGTCGGGTCCGACTTGACGGCAGTGTGTTTGGTTTGGTTATTCAGCACTTACCATGTATCCATGTAAAACATTTAGAACATTAGCTGTTACTTATTACTCTGTGATTTTTTTAGAGGAAGGAACTGAGGTTCCAAAGTTTGGATAGAGTTGCCCCAGACTATAGGGAGTTACCTGTGAGTTTGGAGAATAGTCAACAGAGCCACACTTTTGAAGATGACTAAAGTATGTTCAGGCAATAAGAGGGGGACAGGCTGTGCAGCAGGCTGTTGGCTGCAAGTCCTGCTCAGAGTACCCTTTCTGTCTCTAGGTGTAGCTACCTTCTGTAAGGACAGTGCTACCCCAGTGGCTGCTGAAGAAGGCATGAGTGGCCTCCTTGCCACTCAGAATGGGGATGTGGGTTGCTATGGAAACATGGATGAATTCACCCAAGAGGAGCTTCGGGCTCTGGATAGTGAGGGCCGGGCCCTCCTCACACAGCACAAGATCCGGTAATAGCCTACGTCTGCAAAGAGCTGAGCACTGCTCATTCTACTCTGCAAGTGTAGTGACTCCACAGTTCACCTTATAAACATGCATTCACCATGGGAAAGTTTCTAGACTTGCCTTTCCTTTCTAGTCTTGGCTGGGCTACTCACTATGTGACATTAGGCAAATCTTATTCTGAGCCTCAAGTTCTCCATCACTACAGTAGAGGTGCTGGCCTGGAAGTCTGGGTCTCTTATTATCACATGTACCTCAAAGGCAGCTTAACCCATGCTGAACTCATTTGCCCCAAGTTGCTCCTATTTCTGGGTGTCCTATCTTTTTGAATGGCTGCACCATCACCTGGTTTACCTGGGTGTCATCATAGATGCCTCTTTCCCTGCCTAACTCGTAGTTATTCCCAAAGAACTGGGTATACCAGCTCATTCATGTCTCTAACCCTTTCTTTCCCTTCCCTCCCACAGACAGCCATTAATTAAAAGCCACATGGTGGGGAGAGGTGTGAAAATGACCCCTTTTTTGAAGGGAAATTTCTTTCTTCCCTAGCACATGGGAAGGGCAGGAGAGGACCTTGACCCTAATCAACGTGTACTGCCCCCACGCAGACCCAGGGAAGCCTGGGCGGCTGGCCTTTAAGATGCGCTTCTATCGCTTGCTGCAGATCCGAGCAGAAGCCCTCCTGGCTGCCGGCAGGTACTGCAATCCTGGACAGCAAGACTTCTTGGAGCTTGTCCTAGGTGCCTGCCCCTGAGCCAAGCTCCATTGGAAGGGATATGGGATCACTAACTTTGAGTTCCTTCACAGCTGGGTTGCAGACACCACTGTTCTCACATTAATAAGTCTTGCTTTCTTAAAGAGTTGTGAGGACAAGAAAAAGTGAAACAAACATAGATTTTGTAGTCAGATACCTCTTGAGTAACTCTCCTGGCTTCCCTTTTTACTCATTGTGAGTTCCAAGACTAGTCTTTCCTCTTATTTCCTCTTTTGTCAAATGAGTGTATGTATCCCTTCCTCACAGAATAATTTTTTTTAACTTTTTATTGTGATGAGTGAAAGTTTACAGAGCAAATTGATTTTCCATTCAACAATTCATATATATATATTGATCTGTGACATTGATTGCAATCCCCACAATGTAACATCACTCTTCCTACTTCCTGCCTGTTTGCCATTTCCATTTGTCCTTCTTTTTTTTTTTTTTTAATTGTGATTTGGGTGAAGATTTATAGAGCAAATTCACTTTCCATACAGCAGTTCACATATACTTGGTCTCATGACATTGACCACAGTTTGTCCTTCTTTCTTATCCCTTCCTATCTTCTGAGCTTTACCCTGGGCAAAAGCTACTCTTTTGATCTCATATGGCTGTTTGTTCTAAGGAGTGTATATGCCTCTAGTATTATTGTTCACCTTATAAGCTTGTCTATTGCCTGGCTGAAAGTTGAGCTACTGGGGCGAGTTTGGTTCCAGGCTTGAAGAGTGACT
This sequence comes from Orycteropus afer afer, assembly GCF_000298275.1. NCBI lineage: Eukaryota > Metazoa > Chordata > Mammalia > Tubulidentata > Orycteropodidae > Orycteropus > Orycteropus afer. The sequence goes on along the minus strand of NW_006922306.1, from coordinate 741,301 downwards.
AAGGACCACAGTCTCAGGGGTTCCACTTGTCCCTATCAGACCAGTAAGCCTGGTCTTTTATCTGATTTTTAGTTTTGTTCAATATTTTTCTTCCACTCTATCCAGGACCTTCTGTTGTGATCCCTTTCAGAGTGGCTAGTAGTGGTAGCTGGGCACCATCTAGTTCTTCTGGTCATGGGATCCATTAGTCCTTTGGACCATTCCATGCATCTTTGATTTTCTTCGCTCTTCTTTGCTTTGAATGGAGAGAAACTAATGATTGCACCTTAGGTGTCCATTTGCTAGCTTTTAAGGCCCCAGTCACTACTCAACACAGTAGGATATAGAACACTGTCATTGTAAACTATGTAATGCCAGTTGAGTTAGCTCCCCCTTGAGACTGTTGTACTAAGCCCACAAGCCTGTGATTATTACCATGAGGTGTTTGGTTATGACTAAGAAGTTTTCATAATTTTTTTTTTTTAAATTTGTGCTTTGGGTGCAAATTTACAAAGCAAATTTGTTTTACATTCAGTAGTTCATGCACATTTGTTTTCACACCCCAGTTACCATCCCCAGCCATAAAAACCTCTCCTCCCCTCCTCTCCCATCCCTGTGACTACCCCCACCCTGTGCCCTTCTTAACTATGCACTCCTGTCTGTCCAGCTTTCCCTCTTTGTGAATGCTGCCCCCATGGTGTCTCATGACTGATTGCTGTAAGGTGTGCTTCACCCTGGAATAGGTATTCTGCACATAGGTCTTTCTGCATTAGGCTATTGGCTTGAAGAGTAACTAAGGACCACAGTCTTGGGGGCCAATCAATGGGAGTGAGTGCATTTCCCAGGGCCATAGTTTCAGGGGTTGCACCAGACTCTATCTGACCAGTAATTCTGATCATTTTTGTGTTTTTGAATTTTGTTGTACATTTTGCCTCCCACCCTGTCCAGAATCTCCAGCTTTGATCCCTTTCTGAGTGGTTGGCATTGGTACTTGGGCACCATCTACTTCTTCTGATCTCTGGGTCATGAATGCTGAGGTTCTCATGGTCCATCTTATCCTTGGACTAATTGTTTCCAGATGGCTTTGATTTTCTTCATTCTTCATAACTTTGCCCCTTGCTTGCTCCACTATACTCATGGATATATTTACAGCCCATACAAATACATATGTAGAAATATCCTCTACCAAACCTACATAAGGTTGTGGGTATTTGTCTACCTATGTATCCACTTGTAGATTATAGTTTTTTATTACTGATACTGTGTGATTGTGTATGTAATAATATTTCCCTTTGTTGTCTATAACTCTTATAAACTCTGTTTCTTCCTTTGCCTGCCTTACTTAAAAAATAATTTTAAGGATGAAGTGAAATAAGGAAGGTAAAGTACCTGAGGGCAAATTGAAAATCCTGGTCAGGGAAGGCTGAAAGAGTTCTAGGGAGCAACAGGAAAGGTGAAGGTAGACTGGAGTACTCAAAGGATGATTCCTAGAGGAAGTGGTGCCTGAAAGACCAGAAAGATACCATTTAGATATAGATCAGTGAGGCAGTTAGGTCAAACTTGGAACAATGTGACCTTTGGAGAACAGAATTGGTAAGTATGAAATGCAGCAAGGTTATGGTAAGTTTGGAGAAGTAGGCTGTTATGAGTTGCTGTTGGCTAGGGAGCCCCAGTGTGGGAAGTGGCCTATCTGAGCTGTTGAGACTAGGAAAATATATTAAGTCAGGACTACTGCTTTCCTCTCTTGAATGTCCATTTGACAGCTACACTTTGTGTTTTTCAGCCATGTCATCATCCTGGGTGACCTGAACACAGCCCACCGTCCCATTGACCACTGGGATGCAGTCAATCTGGTAAGGCTCTCTGCAGACTTCTGGCCCCACTCTTGACTCTGGTTCTGCTCAGCTAGCCAACCAATGCTGGGTATTGGGCTGGTGGCAGCTTCCTTCATGGAAAAAAGAGAGCTAGCTTTGAAATACTATTCCAGAATTCTGAAAGCACTGAGGATTGGTGGTGCATACAGTAAATCCTGTCTTTTGCCTGGCTTGAAGCTATGTGCTGGGGACTCAGTTATGATTCGGATCTAGCTCTTAGTCCTGGAACTCTCAGTGTGGTGGTGGACTACAGAAACATGACCAACAAATTATAGAATGGTGTTCTCAGGGCTAAGGTAGAGGTGGAAAGTCCAGGAGACTAGGAGATCCCAGAGATAGGATTCCTAAGCTAGCCTGGACATCAGGGGAGGTATCTGAAAATGGCTGAATCTTAAAAGATGAGTGGAACTGAGCGTGGGATAGAGAGAGGAGCAAAGCATTTTAGCATGGGCAAAGGTTCCAAGATAATTTGCCTGGTGTCCATGGAGAAATGCAAGTTCCATTCTTTTTAGAGGGTGACATGGGAAGGCAGATGAGTGGCAGGAGATGGTACTGCAAGGTACTTGACCCCACATTGCCTTGATCATTTCTCTAAAACACTACTTCCTGCATGTGAACTTTTAGTATCCCTTTGTCATTCTGTGATACACAGAAGAGATCTAGGCTTGGCCTTCAAGGCTGTTTCTGTGCTGTGCTCAGTCTTCATTTCTAGCCTCATTACCCATACACACTTCATCCACTCCATCCAGGTTGTCTCCTCTCTGCCTGTAGCAAAAGCTGTTTTCATTCTAGCTTTGCTCACTGTGTGCCCTGAATTGGTAGGCTGCCCCTCACTCCTATGTCTTTTTTTCTTAGAGGAATCTCTCACTTCAGAAGTTCCTCTCAGCCAGTAGTTCTCAAACCCTGACTACACCTTAGAACAAGTTGCTTTTACAAAAAATGTCAATACCTTGGTGCCTCCCCAGACCAATTAAATCAGAATCTCTTGAGTATGAGGCCAGGGTAGTGATATTTTTTAAAAGCTCTCAGGCTGATTTTGTTTTGCAGTCAGGCTTAAGAGCTACTGTTCTAGAATCTCCAAGCCAGTTCTCATCTTGGCTTGCCTCATGAAGGAAAAGATCAGTAACTTATTCTGGCATAACCTAACTCAGCACTAAGCTTGGCATAAAGAATGGACTGTGGCAAACTTTCATTATATACAGAGGAACCATATAAACACAGATGTGGCTCCCAGCTAGAAAAAGTGAAATAATCGGAGGATGGTGTGGTGGTATGGGGCAGGTGGAGGCTGGTGGAGAGTATACACTACAAAATACAAGCCTTCAGGCCCTCCCTGCCTTATTCCTCATTAAGCATTTACCTGAGTCTGATTTTTCTGCTTCCTTTCATGGCATCATATACCTTTATGCCTTCTCTTCTTAGTTCAGAACTTTCCTAGGTTTCTCAAGTGTACCACCTACATTCTTCTTCCAAGGAAAAGAGAACTAATAGTAACTGGTCACATGACAAATGCAGTCTTTCCAAAATAGCAGAATATGTCTACTTCCCATCATACCTACTCTTCTTATTTCTCTAAATGCACCATCTTCCCCTCAGTTGCTCCAGATAGAAACCTGGCAATTGTGCTAGTATTGTCCTTCTTTACCCTCCTTCCCATATTCAGTTGGCAAGCAAGTGCTATTGATTCCAGCTGCAAATTATCTCTTAATTTCAGTGACTTTGTCTCCTCTGGCACCATGCTAGTCTAGGTGACCATCACCTGTTACTTGGATGGACTATTGCATTAGTCTCCTAGCTGGTATTCTGACCCCCAGTCTCACCTCAGTTCAAGTATTTTGGTTCCACTGCACCCTCCCTCCACAGGCCTATCATAAGAGGCTGTTCTCTCAATTGGGACACCCACTTCCTAGGTTACTTCTGCTTGACCTTCAGATCTCAGCTCCAGATCACTTTCTGAAAGGAAGCCTCCTTAATCCTCAGGACTAGCTCAGGTCACTGCTTTGTCCCTGGCATATCTGGCACATAATAGGTGTTCTATGAATATTTGTTACATTGATTGAGTGAGTGAGTAGATTGAATGGAGGATGGATTGTGTATCAGAGCAAAAAGAAGTAGTCAGACATGGATCCTTGGAGCCCCTCAGCTCACAGGAGGCATTGTGGTTAGGGGTGCTCTTTGAGCACACACACACACACACACACACACAAAAGCAAAACTAAACAGTGCCAGAGGGTTTAAATTAAAAGCCAACAGTCTTCCTAATTCCTAACCCCAGCCCTCCTACTCTCTAGAATCAACCACATTTTTTAGAGTTGTTTTTTTATTTTAATTGTGATTTGGATGAATGTGTACAGAGCAAATTTATTTTCCATGCAATAGTTCATACATATTTTGTTTTATTACATTGACTGCAATCCCCATAATGTAACAGACAGTTCTCTTCCCACTTCCTAACCTCTGGTTACCCTTTCCCTGTGTCTGTTTTTCCTATGCATTTCTGCTCTCTGAGCTATCTTCCTGTGCAGATACTACCCTGCTGGTCTCCCACAGTTGATTATTCGAAGTAGTATACTATATACCTGGTGTAAATATTCACCTTATACACCTGTCTGTTGTTTGGCTGGAAACCACAAGAGTAAGTTCAATTCCAGGCCCAAAGGTTTATGAGGGGCTGTAGTCTTGGGGGTTTCATCAGTCTCTATCAGACCAGTAAGCCTGGTCTTTTTTTTTTTTTTTTTTTTTTTTTTATAATTTTGAAGTTTTGTTCCACATTTTTCTCCCACTCTATCTAGGATCTCCTATTTTGATCCCTTTCTGAGTGGTTGACAGTTGGTAGCTGGGCACCATCTAGTTCTTCTGGTCTCAAGATCATGTAGGCTGAGGTTTGCATGGTCCACCAGTCCCTTGGACTAATTGTTTCCATGTGTCTTTGATTTTCTTCATTCTTTGCTCCGGACAAGGAGAGACCAATTGTTCTGTCTTGCAAGCTTTTAAGACCCTAGTTGCGACTCACCAAAGTAGGATGTAGAACAGTGTTTTTGTGTAATATGTTATGGCAGTTGAGTTTGATGCCCCCTCCAACCATGGTCCCAGGCCCTTGGACCGAGTGACTCACTCACACAGGGTGTTTGGCTGTGGCTAAGAAGTTACAACTTTGCCCCCTTAGCTCTTTTATATGTATGGACATTCTTATAGGACATACAAATACATATGTATAAATATTGTCTGCCAAACTTACATATGGTGATGAATATATTCCCTTTGGCCTAGATCTACGTGATCATTTAGCCTCTCTACCTATGTAGCCACCTGTAAATTAATTATTGTTTTTACTGATAATGCAACATTGTGTGTGTAAAAGTGTTTATCTTTGTTGTCTGTACCTCTTGTGCACCTCTCTTTGTCTTCCTTTTCCTTAGTGTTATTGTGTTGGTCACTCTCTTTTAGTATATTGTCTTTCCTTTCACCCAAATCAATACGTTTCTTTTACCTCTCCAGCAATTTTCTCTCCCTTCCCGTTCCATCCCTGGTACCAACAAAGAAAGTTTCCTCCCATGTGTAAACCTTTCCTTGGTTTTTACAATAGTGCACTAGTGCAATATTTGTCTTTTTGTGATTGACTTATTTCACTCAGCATAAGAGGCAACCACTTTTAACTTCCTGTTTTCCATTCTTTTGGTAAATAGTTGTAGGAATTTCTTTGATTAAACAAACAGACAAACTCAGATTTGACATTTATTGAGTAACGCAAGATAAATGTAGCCTTGTACAGAGGGAAAAAACAAGGATGGGTTTTTAAAATCCCATGTATGAAATACAATTTCATTTCTTATAGTGCTACACTGTGATCTTTGGCAGTAATCCTCTCTGGGACAGCCAAATTTTCTTGTGTGGAAAATAAAACACTTGGTCTAAGTCCCTTCCAGTTTTAGGCATCTGAGTTCTGCCTATCTGTCATTCTCTTCTCCTCTTTCCTCCCCAGGAGTGCTTTGAAGAGGATCCAGGGCGCAAGTGGATGGATGGCTTGCTCAGTGACCTGGGGTGCCAGGCTGGGGCCCATGTAGGGCCATTCATTGATAGCTACCGTTGCTTTCAACCAAAGAAGGAGGGGGCCTTCACCTGCTGGTCAGTGGTCAGTGGTGCCCGCCATTGCAACTATGGCTCTCGGCTTGACTATGTGCTGGGGGACAGGGCTCTGGTCTTAGACACATTCCAGGACTCCTTCCTGCTGCCCGAGGTGATGGGCTCTGACCATTGCCCCGTAGGTGCAGTCTTGAGCGTGTCCTCTGTATCCTCAAAACAGTGCCCACCCCTGTGTACTCGTTTCCTCCCAGAATTTGCAGGCACTCAGCTCAAGATCCTTCACTTCTTAGTTTGCCATAAACAAGATCCTGTGTTCAGGCAGTCGGCACTGCAACTCAGCAGTCAAACCCAGGTACAGACAAACCAAAACAAAAAAGCTGGTGTGCGTTCAACCAGGCTTCGGCCAAGCCAGGTTGGCTCCAGCAGAGGCCAGAAGAACCTGATGAGCTACTTCCAGCCATCCTCTAGCCATCCCCAAGCCTCTCCAGCCTTGGAGTTTCCTAGCCTGATGGATATTCTTGTGACCTCAAAAAAAGAGGCAGCACCCAAAGTGGTAGAAGTGCAGGCCAAGGCTTCAGAGGCTAAATGTGAGAAGGAGGTGAGAACCTTGTGCTGGAAGTCCCTGTTAGGGGGCCCCTTGCCCATGCCCCTCTGTGGGGGCCACAGGGAGCCATGTGTGATGCGGACTGTGAAAAAGCCAGGGCCCAACCTGGGGCGCTGCTTCTACATGTGTGCCAGACCCCGAGGTCCTCCCACTGATCCCTCCTCCCGATGTAACTTCTTCCTCTGGAGCAGGCCCAGGCGAACCATCCAGGCCTAGGGATGTCTGTCATGGTCAGCCCTGTACAGCATCTGGGACCAGCTCCCTTCTAAGCTCTCGGTCTGCCTTCTCTTCCACCAAGGCCTCCCTTTCCTTCCTCCTTCTCCCTTAAGGTCCCCTCCCTTTTCCCTTTCTCATCTTCCTTCTCCAATGCCACACTTCCCATGTCTTCTCCCCATTTTGCTTCTCCTCACTGGTGAATTTTTTATTCCTTGATGCTGTGACCCAGTCTCTCACCCCACTTCCCATCTTCCTGTCAGAAGTACATGGGAAACAGTTGCCTCAGGAAGCTGTGCTTTTAAACCCATTCCTACAATGCTGGGAAATGCATTTGTCTATCAATAAAGTCTGGGTCTGTTTCAGCATATCATATCGTGGACATTTTAGATATGTTCCATAAAGTTGAGTTGGAAAAACTACTGCATCGATACTGGGTTTGCCTACTGCATATAGCCTAATGATGCAACTGTCAGAGAGAGGGGAAGAGGAAAGAGTGGTGCTTACCTTACAGGGCTAAAGTTGGATAATCAAGGGAGGTGGGTGCATTGTGGCCTTAAACCAGAGCTTCCCAACCTATGTGTTCCATAGCTGCAACAAATAGGCTACAGAGTGGCAAGGTATGGGATACCCTAGCCCTTTGAGTTCTCAGGCAAGACCTGGGACCACATAGCTTCCTCTGCAAATGTCCTGATTAGTTTATGGGAGTGTGCCATGCAAACATTTTCTGTGTACTCTGACCTAGAAAGTTGGGAACATTGCCTTGAACAAGTTTCTCACCATAGCCAAGCCTTTTTTCTCATCTTGGAAAACCAAGCTGGTAAGTCCTGTTCTATAAGGTGCTATAGGAGGGAAAGAAGATAATAGATTTGGGAGGATATCTCTTCCCCCTTATAAAAAGTACCTCCTTAGTTTTGGGGAACCATTCCTCTCCTCAAGGCAGTTTGGTTAAGGCAGACTATCTCCTGGCTTCAGGGGCTCTACTTGAGGCCCAGGATTCTAGATCTACCAGTAAAGTGTCAATCCCTGGATTTTTGTTGAAACAAATCTACCAAGTGTCCCAGCTCTTTGTGTAGCTAACTGTGTGGTTTTTGACCATGTCCTTCTTTCTGGGACTTTATCTGTCAATAAAATGGAGTGGTCAGACCAACAAGTGATCTATGGCTCCTTCATGGTGCTGTCACTTCTCTGAGGAGGTCAGGCCTAGTGCAGTTGCCTGTGTTCAACAAGGAAATACAAATGTTGCAGTTTGCTTTATTTCCAGGTTCAAGTTAGATAAAGGCACACAGTGAAGCAGATAGGAGACCCAGCCCCAAATGAAATGCAGGTGGAATGGGGATCCCAGGCAGCTGTTTTTTCAGGCATAGGTGGTGACATATTGGGGCCCCATGTTCCCAAAGTAGGAACGTTCCCACTCACTCATGAGCTCAAAGTGCACAGGGCGGCGACAGAAATTGCAGGCAGCCAGAGACGCATCTTGTAGGGGCAGTCCCACCTCAGTCCATGCCACCAGCAGATTTTCTGAAGGTGGGAGGAGAGGGAAGGAATTGGTTAGAACTGTATCACATTACGGATGCTCAAAGATACTGAACCCCTCAGCCCTTCAAGGTGCCATGGAACCAGAAGTAACCTTAGCTGTTTGCTCCAGGGTGTGCCATGAATGTTACCATTTGTCTATGTGTGCTGTGATATGTAAAAGATTGTAAAACACTTATTTGACACGGTATGAAGCCATACTGTCCTAGCCTAGAACATTCCCTAAGTACAGGATATGTTGTAGACCCAGAAGTGAATCCATTTGACTAGAAACTCCAAGCCTGAAGAGAAAGATGGCACTGAGAGTAACCAGAGGGTCATTAGTGTTAAGACCAGGAATCCTAGTAGGAGGTGCCCAGGGATATAGTAACCCAGAGGAAAAAACTTGACTGAGCTGTGGGAAGTGCCTCAGGTGTGCACCAGGGCTTGGTCCTTAGCCTTTTCTATGCTTAACTCCCTTGCTTATCTTGTCTAGTTTTAAGGCTTTTTTTTTTTTTCTTTTCCCCCTTTTTTTTTTGTGATTTGGGTGAAGATTTACAGAGCAAATTCACTTTCCATACAACAGTTCACATACACTTTGTCTCATGACATTGACCACAGTTTACTACAATGTAACAGCTCCCCTCCCACTTCCTCTCCATAGTTAACTCTTCCCAGTGTCCATCCCTCCATGTACTCCTGCCCCCTGAGCTGTTTTCCTGTGCATAAGCAGCCCTTCTTTCTCCAGATTGTTTTCTCCAATGAGTGTATCTACCTGATGTAAATGTTCAACTCATATGCCTGTCTTTTGTTTGGCTGGAAACCACAGGTGTGGGTTCAATTCCAGACCTGAAGGGCAGCTAGGGGCCACAGTCTC
>NW_006922306.1:728074-730956 GCF_000298275.1 Orycteropus afer afer | reverse complement strand
TACCTAGTAATGGAATGGCTGGGTAAAATGGTATTTCTAATTCCAACTTTTGAAGGAATCGCCATACTGCTTTCCACAATGGTTGTAACATTTTACAGTCCCACCAGCAGTGTATGAGAGTCCCTATCTCTCCACAACCTCGCCAGCATTAGTTTTATGGCTTTAAATACCATTTAATCTTTGTTCAAGTGTCACTTCAATGGTGTCTACTCTTACTACTCTATTTAATACTGCAACCCTCCTCCAAACTCTCCCTTGCCCCAGCTCCTGACTCCAGCCCTTTGTACTTCATTATCCTACTCACTTTCTTTTTCCATAGCACTTAAAATTAACATGCTATATAATTTGCTTAAAAAAAAAAATACTGCCTGTCTCCTTCCTCTAAGATACAAATTCCACAAGGGCAGGGTTTTGTTCTCCAATTTCTAGAACAGTGTCTAACACACAATTAAGGGGAAAAAAAAAAAAAAAAAAACCCAACCCCACTGCCGTCTAATCAATTCTGACTTAAAGCAACTCTACAAGACAGAGTAGAACTGCCTTACTTATAGGGTTTCCAAGGCTGTAAATCTTTGTGGAAGCAGGCTGCCTCATCTTTCTTCCACAGAGTGGCTGTTGGGTTCAAACTGCTGACCTTTTGAGTTAGCAGCCCAATGTTTTAACCACTGCACCACCACAGCTCCTAACACGCAGTAGGCACTCAATAAATATTTTGTTGAAAGAATGGATGCCTGAGTTAGATCTAGCAGATGAAGAGAAGTAAGTCAGAGTAAGGGATGAGGAAGGGCATTCTAATCAGAATGGAATGTAATTAGCAAAGACCTAGAGGTAAGAATGCAGAGCAAAATGGGGGGACTACAAATCGTTGAGTGTAGCAAGAGATATAAAATGAATGCAGGGGCAGGGAAGAGGTAAGGGCATAGGTATCATGTGAAATGCATTGAATGCCATGATAAAGGTTTTCAACACTGTTGTATAGGTAAATGGCATCTCAGTTTTGGTCTGCATATCTGTATCAGTATAAACGCTTTAGCATGTTCTTAGAATCATTGTATATTTATATACGGTGTATGTGTAAGGAGCTTTGGTGGCACAGTGCCTAAGTGACTACTAACCAGAAGGTTGGCAGTTCAAATCCACTAGCCACTCCGTGGAAGGAAAACTGGGCAATCTACTTCTGTAAAGATTTACTGCCTTGGAAACCCAAGGGGGGTTGCTGTGAGTCAGAATCGATTTGATGGCAGTGAGTTTGGTTTTTTTGATATATATGTGTATCATAGTCAATCTGTATATTAAAGACCAGTATCAGTAATGTTTAGTTTCCTATTTTTTAAGAATAAAAATTTCATGAAATTCAAATATTCTATTTCTTTGCCCTATGGATCATTTTGCATACCTCAGCTTGGAGACCACTGTTCTAGAATCTAGACAATAGGGAACCATGAAGAGGTTTAAGAAAGGGAGCAATATAGTCAGATGTGTACTTTTGAAAAAATCTTTCTGGTGGTCGGTATGAAGAAGGAATTGGAGAGGAGCAAGAAAGAAGCAGGTAAACCAGTTAGGAAGATGTCATGTTGACATGGATTAAAGAGATGGCAGTGGAGAAAAGAAAGTACAGATTTGAGAGACATTCTAGAGAGCATTGGCATGATTTCAGGATGTGAAATCCTTAGCCTGTGGGGTTAAAGGACAGGTAAATTCATGGTGTATACTCATATTTCTCTCTTTCAAAGGTTCAGCATAAGTGGACACTCAGAGAATGAAGAAAGAGTACTGAGAACTCTGTACCTGAAGCAACAGAGAAGAGTGAATAAAGGGTCTGGGAGTCTGAATCATTCTCATTCAAATCCTGGGGTTGAGAGGAGGGAGGGCAGTGCTGCTGACACACCTGTTGGGGACTTACCCACAAAATCTTCCATCATCTGAGGGCTATGGTGTGGGGAGGGTGCCAGGCGCAGCAGCTCCTCACCCCTGGGGACAGTTGGGTAGTTGATGGCTTGCACATAGATGCCATACTTGGCGAGCAGGAGGTCACAAATCTTGCTGTTTAGTTCTGCATCACCCACCTGGGCTCAGGATAAAGACTTGTTAGGATCTCACCCCTTTGCCCCACCATCACTAGCAAGGGGAGAAAACCAGGTCAAGGAAGACCAGTGAATTTGTGGACAGAACTTTTCATAGGGGGTTTAGTCAGTGGCAGCTCCAGAATTTCTATCATGGAGAGGCTCAGAGGCAGCAATTGGGTTTGAAGGGAGTGGAATGGAGGTAGTGCTAGGGGCATTGTCTTGAAACTGTTTGCATAGCAAGCACACTGGTTTTACTTAACTCACTGCTGTCAAGTCGAATCCAACTCATAGCAACCCCTCCTTGGGTTTTTGAGGCAGTATCACTATGGAAGTAGATTGCCCAGTCTTCCTTACGAGGAGTGCCTGGTGGGTTTGAACCACCAGGCTTCTGGTTAGCAGTCAAATTCCTTAGGCACTATGCCACCAGAGCTCCTAAGCTGGTATGTTTATTTGGGGTGAGAAGATAAACCTCACCCCCACACCACTTCTGGGATACTGTCACTGGGTTAATCCAAAAACAGTTATTTTAAAAAAGCAATCTTTCAAGAGAATTTTGGGTTAGCCTAAGAAGCAATGACCTGTTTTTTTCTCATCCATAAAATAGTTACAAAATAAACGTCCTTCCTACACCCCAACTCACTGACAAATAGATATAATTTAAGAAAGAAGTAACAATTCATTTTTCAAAGCAATAAACAATCAGACATACTTGGGAATCCAAAATAGCAGCTAGTCCCATGGCTTTTGAGTTTACTTTTTTGACTTTAGTCTTCAGCAACAAATATATTTTTACCATGACTCTTATTACTGGTACAT
>NW_006922306.1:718682-727724 GCF_000298275.1 Orycteropus afer afer | reverse complement strand
CTGGCAGTTCAAACCCACCAGCCGCTCCTCAGAAGGAAGGTTGGGCAATCTACTTCCGTAGTGATACCACCTCAGAAACCCAAGGAGGGGTCGCTGTGAGTTGGATCCACCTAGATGGCAGTGCACTGTTAATTGTTAAATGCTGTTCATAACCCATTAAATTGATTTAATGATCCACTAAAGGTCTTGATCTACAGTTTGAAAACACTGGATTGTTGTTGAGTGCCGTGGGCCCTCAATATTATGAGGGTCAGGACAGTTTAATAAGCAAATGAGAATAGCTATTGCAAAAAACGAGAGAGTGAGTGGTTAATCCAGAAAGGTGATAATTTTTCAAAAAGGGAACAAAGTTGGCAATAAGGATGATTAATAGGAAAGCAAAGAGTTGATGACAGGAGCAGAAAATGTGTTGCTTGGAGTGAAGGCTTCCAGAAGAGAGAAGTGGGGAGGACAATGGGTAGGGTTGGGCTCTCACCCGGATGGGGATGATGTGGCTGGGGCAAGGGATGACAGGAAGGCCCTTGTCCATTAGTAGCTGGCGCATGTGCTTGACATTGCGCTGGTGGGCTCGCCTCAGGATTTGGCCTTCCTCTCCCTTGAGCAGCCGCACAGACTCCAGAGCCCCAGACAACACCATGGGGGGCAAAGAAGTGGTGAAGATGAACCCCGCAGCAAAAGAGCGCACTGTGTCCACCAAGTTCCGGGTGCTGGCGATGTAGCCACCCACACAGCCAAAAGCCTTGCCTGGAGACAGAGAAGAAGGGGGCATGCACAGATCCCATAATCAGACTTAAGAGGAATAGGATCATGTCCCAGATAACACAAGGAGGGGAACCAGAACCTGGGCCTCCAGACTCCCATCCCAGGCCTCTGTTCATCTCTCCTGTCCATGACAAGGCAGACAGAGCTGATAATTCCACTGCTTAGAGATAGGACTGCCACATGCAATGTCTAGATAGGCAGGAGCTGGGTGGGGACTCTCAGCTAGTTAGGGCCAAGAATAGAGCTTAAATGAAGCTTGAGGGTGGAGTAGGGGAGAGGTTGAGAAACACAGCTCTCTATGTAAGTTGAACCTCTCTATTTGGCCTACCTCAGGGTACTTCTCAAAGATCCTTTCCAGACCTTCTCATGAACACTGCAGTGGAGTGAGGGTGGAGGGAAAAATTCCAGAAGGACACCAGTTTGGAGCTATAAATTCTACCCAAATAGATCCTGCAGCTTTGGGGAGGAAGTGGAGAGGGGTCCTGCAGAAACTTCCTCTCTGGGTTGTATATAAAGAAAGCCCAGAGCATTCACTCACCAAGAGTTCCAGAGACGATGTCAATCTTATGCATGATTCCATCACGCTCCCCAATCCCAGCACCCCGTGACCCATATAGTCCTACAGCATGGACTTCATCGACGAAGGTCAGGGCCCCGTACTGGTGGGCCACATCACACAACTCCTCAAGTGGACAGATGGCACCTGAGCAAAGTCGAGGGGCAAAGGTAAGGGATCATAACCCTTTTCCAGCTCCATCTCAAGTGTGGAATTTGCTGCATATCTCTCCTTTGCATGGAAAAGAGGGTTATAGAGAGGGAAGAGGGTGTATACTCTCTTTCGAGATGATTCCAAACTTCTTTATGTACTACAACTGCCTTCACCCTATCCTCACCCAGTTGTATGTGTTGTGGTTCTCTTTCTCTTTTTACTCCATTTTGACGTCTTTCTGTTTCTACATTGGTCAACCGGTCTCTGCCTCCTTTAGTGTTTTCCTGGGAAGTCTATGTATCTCATCTGGAGTTGACACTAGCCTGTATGATGCTTTTGTTTAAATATGTTGCCCCTCTCCCCAAAAAAGATTACAATTTATTCCCTTTTGCTTCCGGCTAATGCAGTCCTTATATCAGATCCCACTCACCCCCTCAGCTCAGTGCTGTTGGTAACCCTGTCAATATCTTTATTATTCCCTAGCCCTCCTTATTTCCATCTTTCTGTCTTTCTGTTACAATCTGTCTCTCTTTTTGTGTCTCTTTGTTTTGTCTCTGTTTCAGTCCCTATCTTTTCTCTGTCTCCCTTCCCCTCCTCCCCCATTGTTTGTCATCCTTTCTGTTTGCCTCTCTGACAAATCTCTCTGCTTCAGACATTTTCTGTCTCTGAATTCCTGTTTGTCTCTGTCTCTCTGTCTGTTTTATGTGTTTCTGTAGGAGTGTGTTTCTCATATCTATCAGTGTAGATCCTGAGGGCTTCTCTCCACAAGTTCAGTCTCAATTTATAGAATGACCACAAAGTCACTATGAAAGTGTGTTAGACATAATCTGTATGTTCCTCTCCATTCCCACACAAATATATTATTTTCCTCCATGTTCTTCTAGACATCTATGCTGACAGTTGTTGATAAAGATCTTTAAATGACCATGGACCTCATATACAGAGACTTTATTTATGCCCACTCTGTATAAACAAGAACACACACCTTCTGCTACTCCCCATCCCTCTCCACTCCTTGGAAACTGCTGAGGTGCAAGGAGTAGGAATACAGAAGAAACTTTCCTCAATTAGTACAGAAGCTCCAGGGAAGGATTAAAAAATGTGAGCAACTGGTGGGACAACCTGAGGAAGTCAACCATAGGAGGTATGGGGTCTGATACAAAGAATACAGTGTCATGGCCCAGGCATCATTTCAAGGGGAGAAATTCAGCTCTAAGATTGACAGTTTAGAGGTTTCCACCAATCAATCAGTAAGACACCATTCATTTGCAAATGTAAGGAAGTAGAATGGTCCCAACATTGTTTCAACTAGAGAAATAAAAAATTAGCATAATCTCAATGGTAGAAATACATAAATGGGATAGTTTTACTTTATTGTCAGCTGTAGAGATGTGAGAATGGGAATAAGAAGTTTCTCATATATACATAATTATCACTAAAATTTTTCAAATAAGGCAACTGAGATACAGAGTACTTAAAAAATTTTCTCAAACTAGTAATTTGCCATGCTGGAATTTGAAAGTGGGTAGTATGGCTCCAGAGCCTGTGTACAAAACCACTACATGATGCTGATGGTACTTCAGTTTGCTAAATCAGGAAATATTGTGGACTCTCCCTTGTTTCTGTTGGAAAGGTGACAAATTGAAATGAAGTGAGGACCTGTTTCCTTAAATAAATCTGCAAGGAATTAGAGTGCTATGAAAAATACAAGATGGATCCTGCCCACAAAGGACTCTGGGAAAGAAACAGAGTACCTTATGATATGGGCTAGGAAAAATCACACAAAATCTCTGATTTCATGGTAACATCAGTTTGAACCCATTAACTAATACAAAAACAACCTCATCATACATCATAGATTAGACATGTTTTTCCTGGGTCCCTTGCACATATCTTTGCACTCAAGCACTAAGTATATAAACTCCCTCCCTACACTGATGTGGGCGGACCTATACCCAGGTGACTCAGCACATTGCTCTCCATTGCAGGAATCTTGGCACTGACCTAATAAAAGATAGATCTGATCAACCTAGCTTTCTGCCTCTTTTTTTGGAATCCAACCTGTGCCCCTTCAAGACACTCCTGCTGCTGGTTCAGTGGGATATGGCAAAGGGAATGCCTAGAACACATGATTTC
This sequence comes from Orycteropus afer afer, assembly GCF_000298275.1. NCBI lineage: Eukaryota > Metazoa > Chordata > Mammalia > Tubulidentata > Orycteropodidae > Orycteropus > Orycteropus afer. Next base: position 724,117 of record NW_006922306.1, on the reverse strand, counting down.
TACTCAAGTCAGGCATCACTAGAATTATTTGAGCATTATTTCAGTTTGGGTAAGAGGTAGAAAGTTAAAAGCCATTTATTTCTACTTAAAGCATATCAAATGGGATGGCTCCAATCATCTCTGATTCTTATAGCCAGATATTTATTCTACTTAGGGGAAAATTGAGGGTCAGAGAGTTAAAGAGTTAAATTAACTTATTCATGATCAAGTAGGCATTAAGTGTCAGAGGTAGGATGTGAACATTGGTAGGTAGAATTTCAAATCTGTCTGACTTGAAAACCTGTTTTGAATCCAATACTTAATACCAGACTTTGAAAAAAAATCCCAGGCAATTTTTGTGAAATTTTCCATTGCAGAAACTAGGAACTTGAATGATTGGTTTGCACATCATTTCTAATGGAGGAAGTATAGCATGAGGGACTTGGAATTATATACATCATAGGGTGCAAATTCTCACTTTGGCACCAATATGATGACAAAGGAAATTTTTATGGTGTCTCTAAACTTTAGTTTCTTTATCTGTAAGATGAGTGTGATAGTTATGCCTCCATTTACTAGCTGTGTGACCTTGGGAAAGCTACTTCACTTATTTGTGTTCCATTTTTTTCTCATGTAAAAAATGGAAATAACACCTCATAGAATTGTGAAGATTAAGTGAATTAATACATGGATAACACTAACAAATTTGTTTGGCACATAATAAGCACTCTAAATGTTAGCTGTTATTATTTTAATTATCATCACCATAGTTTTTGTGAGACCAATACTAGTAAACATACACTCATGCACGTACATACCATCCATGGAGTGAACAGTCTCAAAGGCCACAATTTTGGGTGTCTCTGGGTTGGACGTTTTTATAAGTTTCTTCAGGTGGTCAGGGTCATTGTGCCGGAAGACAAATTTGGCTGCTCCACTGTTGCGGATACCTTGGATCATGGAAGCGTGATTGCCTGCATCTGAGTATATGATGCACCCTGAAGAACCAGATGCATAACTATTAAGCTTCTGTCCCAATATTCTTATTTGAATCTCATAACTGATTTTGAACAGGCATAGAGCCAACTCTCTTCTCTCTTTGAAGACATTGCTCTGCTTCTTCCACCTTTGGAAGCCTCCATGATACCTCCCCTTCCCTTGGAAGAACTCCACCCTGAAATTCTAACTCCTACATCCTTCCCTCAGGTCATATCTAACATGATTGTCTTAGGCGAGAGAAAAGTTTAATTTTCCAGGGAATGCCTGTTGACTTGGACTGATGCTATATTCCTTTTGGCCTAGATGAAATCCAACCTCTTCCAGGTAACATCTCTCTGCTTATAGTTAAAGGGCTGGGTACTTATTGGGTTTTCACAGCTTGAACCATAAGCTCATAATGTGTCAGAGCTAGAAAGGTCATTAGTGACTATGTAATCCAGACCATTGTGTAAGGCATGGAGACTAAGGTCTAGAGAGGGGTAGGATTTGAGGAATGCAGGGCTTTTTACTGACCAATGCTAGGAGTATAGATGGGAGTGGAGAACTAATGGGAAGAGTTGACTCCTGAACTTTTCAAAAATGCACTGTAACCTTTCCTAGGAATAAAGAGTACTTTTGCCTGTAAAAGTTAGGCATGGCTTTCTGGAGTACATGCCTTGAAGGACAATTACACTGGGAGTTTCTTGAGAGTAGAAAAGACATCTTTTCATCTTTTTTCCCTTCGTACTCAGCATAAGGCCAAGCACACAGCAGATGCTAAGTAAACATTTCTTTAATTAGTGGTTGAATAAATAAATGACTGAATTATAAGTGAGTGAATGAGTGCATGAATAAATATATTCCTAGAGGAAAGAGAGAGGGAGGGTGTCAAGAGATGAGACTGAAGAGGTAGGTGGAGAGCAGAATATTGGGTGCTTCAAAAACCACAATAAGGACTTCAGATTTGGTTCTAAGGTCAATAAGGTCCCATTAAAGTGTTCTCAGCAGGGGAGTGACAAAGACAAGTTTGTATTTTTGAAACATCATTCTGACTGCTGTGAAGAATAGACTGTAAGAGAAGTTGTTGTTATGTGCTATGGAGTTGGACCCGACTCATAGCGACCCATCCTTAGATTTCCGAGGCAGTATCACTACAGAAGTAGATTGCCCCAACCTTCCTTCCAAGGATCTAAGAGAAGAGCAAAGGCAAAATCAAGAATATAATGGTGGTCTAGGCTAGGATGGTGGCAGTGGAGATGGAAAGAAGTTGAATTCTAATGGTTTAGAAGGAGGTTGAAAGAAAAAAAAAATTCTGAAGTTATTTGGTTTAGTTGGAGGTTGTGTGGTGTTGAAAAAAGTTCCTGAGAAGTAATGAGAGTGTTTATAGTGTACTGAAGAATCAGCAAGAGGTGAGGAAGTAGATGGCAAATGTGGAGACATCTCTCAAGCAGTTTGCCTGTTACAGAAAGGACAGAGACTGATGAGGGATTGAGGTTTTTTGTTTGTTTGTTTGTTTGTTAAAGATGCAAGAGATTTGAACATTTTTAAAGGCTGAGTCAGTGGAAAGGACAAAGCTGAAGATCGAGGAGAGAGTAAAGAAATGGAAGTTCAGTTGTTCCTGAGGAGGTAGGAAGGAATGGGATACACCAATGCCATCCTTTACCAGTGGAAAGATTAGTCAGTAGGAAAAAAGGCACCTTTTCCACAGTGACAGTAGGGAAGGAGGAAGGAGAGGACAGGTAGGGATACTCATGGTTTTGCAGGTATTTTGTAGCAAGGAATTTAAGGCATTTCTGCCTGGGGTCTTCTATTTTCAGTGCAGTAGGAGGCAAGGTCTTATGCTTAGGGTGAGGGTGGTAGAGGTGTGGGAGGGCTGAGGAAAATCAGGGTTTGGCAAAGCTGCTGTGGAGACTTGGAGAACTGACTGGGGAAACAGCATTGACAGGTTAGAGAGACCAGTACAAGTGAGGGACCATGAATTTGTGTGTGTGTGTGTGGCTCCCATATGAGCAATTGTGTGAACCCTGGATGGACTTAGACAAGCTGGCAAGTTATATTCATCCAGGATTGGGGCTACGATGAAAGGATGACAGGCATATGAATTGAAGACTTTATTGGCTAAAGAATGGGAGCCAGGTAGATGAAATTCAGCTTACAGGTGAAGGAAATGGTTCAGGTAGAAGGAGAAATACTCCTTCCATTGAAAAAGGAAAGAATAAGGTAAAGGTAGAAGAAGAATCAGATAAGTTTGTATATGGTGGCAGTAAGTTAAAGAATCTCTTGTTTGGTGGCTTCTATTTTGTCCATAAAATAGGAGGTGAGGTTATTTGCTAAGAGTGAATGAAGAGGTAGTCAGAGGTTGCAAAAGTGGTGAGAAGGTTTCAAAAAACTGCTTTGGAGACATAAAAAGACTATTTAGAAGTGTTAAGAGCCTAGGCAAGTTGGAAGGTGATGAATTCACAGTGTTGTCCTTTTTTGAGATTGGATGATATACCTAATAGTGCTCCTCAGCCTAGGTACAGAAGGGGAGAAAACAGATACAGTTACCCAGTGTTGAGGAAATATAAGGTGAGTAAGAAGGAAGAACAATGGGAGCAAGTGAACTCAGAAGCGATGAAAGAAGTGATAGAGGTAGTGAGACTGGATGCTATAGTGCAGGACACCAGTCATGAGCCTAGCTCCGTCCTTGCACTCACCTGGAAGGATCTTTGCCAGGGTGAAGAGAGTAGAGTCATTGGCCACAAAGCAGGAGGAGAAGAGCAGTGCTGAATCTTTCTGGTGCAGCTCAGCCAGCTCCTGTTCCAGCTCCACATGAAATTTACTGGTGCCTGAGATGTTGCGGGTGCCCCCAGCTCCAGCACCATGACGCTGCAAAGTCTCCCTGACCAGGAGAAAATGGAATTGAAGAAAAGAAAAGAAACCTTTTGTCAGGTACTGAGGAACAGGGTAGGTTCCCTCCTTTGATGGTGGCCAATGTTAACTTAGTGGTGCTATGTAAGCTGTGTCATATGTGACAAAGTGGGAGGGGATGATGGGGAAGATAAAGATATATAAACCCTCCTTTTCAGGCTGGAGGTACGTAGGAATGCAAGAAGAAGCTAGGTTGATCTTGAGTAGCATGAAAGACCTAGAGAAGGTCACATTCCATCTCTGGTAAGAATCATTCCCCAGACAGATTAAGAGATCATGGAGAATGGACCTTACTTGGTCTCTCATCTTTCTCCTCTATAGCATTGGCTATCCACGAGTTTGTAAAACATGATGTATTGACTGACATAGTCCATATATAAGGATTAGATATGCTGGAGGATCTTCACCAAGAGGGATGATAAGTAGAACTGTTTTCTACTGCCAATTGTACCTTCCATGATTCCTCTCTGGGTATGTTCCCACAGCTTATGACCCAACCCTACAACTTACTGTGTGGCCTGCAAGACCCGAGGGTGACTGCTCATCCCCAGGTAGTCATTACTGCACCAGACAGACACATCCTTTGAGGACACAGATGCCTCAGAGAAATGTTGGGCAAAAGGGTATGAATCAGCCCAGCGGTTCACAGTCTTGAATACACGGTAGGTGTGATCTTGTTTCTTCTCCATGATCTTATTCCTGAAAAACTGGTCATAACCAAAGATGTGGTTTCCTGCAGGAATAGAAATGAGGATGATAATAGTTCATTTTAAATCTCTTCCTGGCTACTCCATATCTTATCCATGCTGTTGATTTTGAGTTTTCTAATTCTCTTTCCATTTATTCATTTATTCATTCAGTCATTGACTTACTGATTCACATTGACTTTCTGCTCCTTCAATCAATCAACTTTGTTTACTCACTTATTCATTCAATAATTCATCCACACTTTCACTCAGGGTTCCTACTTTTGACATGGCCCCATCACTCTTTCCAACATTAGTGTGACAGCCTCCTTAATAGAGACACTACTTCCAGAAAGTGTAGCGACAGATTTGGTTTCTAATTATCACTCTGCTACCTTCCTAGTTGTGTGACCTTCAGCAAGTCATGAATCCTCCCTCTAAAGTTTCAATTCTTACAGTGAGGCTAATAATACCCTTCCTTGCATAGTTGTGAACATCTGATGACAAACAGCATTTACAGCAACATAATGTCTGGCACATAGCAGTATTAGTATTATTACTATGATAATAATAGGAGGAGGGTCCCTGTGTAGTGCAAACAGTTAATGTGTTTGGCTGCTAACCAAAAGGGTGGAGGTTCAAGTCCAACCAGAGGTGCATAAAAAGAAAGGCCTGGAGAGAGTTCCGGCAAGATGGCGGACTAGGCAGAAAGACTGCACAGACCCTCTCCAACAAAGAAAAGGGAAACCAATTAACAAATACACAGAAGATAATGTTGGACCCCTGAGCCCTGAAGGGAAGGATATAGAAGTGGACTAAACCCCAACTAGCAGAAGAATTTGCATGAAAATGCCAAAAAAGAAGATATATGGAGCTGTGGTC
>NW_006922306.1:694858-710472 GCF_000298275.1 Orycteropus afer afer | reverse complement strand
CGAACCCAGGAGAGAGGTGGTGAGTGCTTTGGGAGGAACGGTTGGTGAAAGGGCTGGAGGGAGGCAGTATGTCTGGCCTTGCACAAATAGGCCTTGGGCTACTGATAGTGATTTGTCTTCCTCTTGCGGGGTTAGAGGAGGTCAGAACATGTGGCCTCCTTGCACTTTTTGCAGAATATAATAGTATTATGTAAAAATAATGAAAATAACATAATTAGTATTTAATTGTATTCTTATAGTCAACATTTAATGAGTGACTTTTCTGTATAAGGCATTCTCCTAGGAACTTTACAGGTGTAATTTCATTTATTCCTCACAACAGTGTGGTAAGTTGTTTTAATATCTCCATTTTAAAGATGAGGAAACTAAAGAATAGAGAAGCTAAGTAACTTGGCCAAACGCATGTGGCAAGTAAGTAGCCAGTAAATAAGTGACTCAGAGTCCACTCCTTTAACCAATGTAACTACAAAATGGGACAATCCTATTTTCATGATAAATTGAAATAATATATTCAAAGTGCTCTTTAAACTCTTGAACCTTATCCATGAGACAGAAATCATGATTGCTATAGAGAACAATTTATACAGCTAGTGGAGATGTAAATTGGTAACATCTTTATTTCGAGGATGCTTGGAACTATGTATGAATAACTACATTATCTCTGTTACATCCATACCACAGAATATTATGAAACATTTTAAAATGAGGTACATATAACTATATATATTAACATAGAAAGATCTTTAAAATGCATATGCCAACATACTTACAGAAATATTTGCACTATATTTAACAGACAAATGATTAGTATCCAGAATTTATTTTGAAGAATCTCTAAAAAATTACTAAGAAAATATTTCAACCTAGTAGGAAAATGGGCAAGGAATATGAACAGACAATTCAGTAAATGTGGAAAATGATGCTTCATTGGGGAAAATCAAGTTAGAGAAATAAATCTTCACCGCTCAGATTGATAAAGATTTAAAAATTTTATAATAACAAGCATTATAGAGGGTGTGAGACTATGGAAACTCTGTGATAACAAGCACAGCCAAAGGGCTAATTGTCAGTTTTTATTAATATTTAAAGTGTGTATACCCTAGTATTTCTACCCATAAGTGTCTATTTCAAAGAAACACTTGCTTATGTGCACTAGGAGGTATATTCAAGGAAAATTGTTACACTATTGTTAGAAATAGCCAAAGAAGAAGACAATGATGATGAAGCCATCCAATAGAGGAATAATTAATAACAACCTAATCTCTGGCACATACATACTACAAAATATTGTGAAGCATTTTAAAATAAGGTAGATTACACTGTATGTATTATAGGGGAATGAAAAAAGAAAATTTCAGAGAGATGAGTAGTAAAATGTCACTCAAAAACCACAAAACCAAACTCACTGCTATCGAGTTGATTCTGACTCATAGAGACCATGACCTGGGTTTCCAAGGCTGTAAATCTTTATGGAATGAGACTGTCCCATTTTTCTTCCATGGAGTGGCTGGTGGATTTGAACCACTGACTTTTCATTAGCAGCCAAATGCCTTAACCACTACAGCACCAGAACTGCTTAAAATACCACTAAGTAAGAACAAAAGTGAAGAAAGGTACTACTACATATTTTCTTCAGGTATATTTTATGTATGAAAGACCAAAGAAGAATTTCTAGAATAATACAATCCAAAAAGGTAGAAGTAGAAAAGGGGTTTGGTAGTAGTGGTGAAAGAAAACATTAGACTTATGTGAAATGGTTGACATTTCATAATTAAAAATATCTTCTTGAATTATTTGTGTAATTAAAAATGAAATTTAAAATTGTTTTAAAAATATGCATACTATTTTATCCAGCAACTCCACTTAAGGAACTTATTCAAACAAAATGATTAAACAAATGATTAAAGTGTTTGTACTAGGGATATTCATCATAAACTTGGAAATAACAACCTCAATAATAGACGCTTGATTAAATGAAGGATATTGCAACCATACTACAGAACATACTTCAACCATTAAGCATTAGTATGTAGCTAGATGTTTATGGACATGAAATGACGTGAGCAAAGCAGCGTACCAAACTCCAGGTAGAATTTCATCACATTTATAATAAAAATATGTGTCTGAGGAGAGGAGTAAATGGGGGCTTTGTGTGTGTGTGTGTGTGTGTGTGTGTAAAGAAAATAAAAGGAAACGTTAGTGGTGGAAGGTGGAACCTTAAGTGATTTACATTTCCCTCTTTATAGTTTCCTGTGTCTTTTGAAGAATTTTTTTTACAATGAATTGTATTCCTTTTACATTAGAAAAAGTAAAGCAAATTTCATTATGAAAAAATGAATATAAACAAATAAAAGGAAAAACATCTGTGAAGGGTGAGAGCTTTTGAGGGAAGCATGAGGAAGAAATAAGAATAAACCTAATATTTAATGAAGTTTCATAACAAGCTAGAAACACTTACATAAATATAACTTTATTTACCTCTCATGATAACCTGTTGACATAAGTATTAAAATTGCACTAAGGCTCAGAGAAGGGGCATGACTTACTTACCAAAGCACACAGGTCCAGCAAATGTCGGCATTAAAATTTAGACTCGAACTCCTTTTGGTTCCAAAGGCCTCCCTTTCTCTTTCCTCTATAGTGTCAGAAGTCTTTTCAGTACTTGTTCCCTATCTTGACACCTTAGCAAACTCACTGGCTATGTTGTTCTGAATCAGGTGCATGACCCTCTCTAAAATTTGTTCTGGCTCCTACTAACTGGGCAGTATTATTATTTTTTTTTTCCAGCTGGTTGAAGCCAGGGAACTGGGCATGTCTGGAAGAGAATGTGGAATTGCATTGACCATGAAGAGGGAAGATAAAAAAGGAAGCATGTACTTTACACTTTAAGCCCAATGCAAAACATGAAAATTAAGGTTTATGAAGTGGGGAAGATTTTTTCAAAGAGAAGTAATCTTGTACAAAGTAAGCCCCTCCTCATCTTCTCACATGGAGACTCCTATATTGTCAGGAAATCTTTCATAAAGTGACTCACACCCTCCCCAGTAGGACTTTCCTTTGGGTGAGGGAACAGTGGCAGCTATTCTGGGTCCTGAACTTGGAAGGTAGACCCAGGGAAGTGCACCTTACTACACTTTTTTGAACATCTTTAACATACAATTTTGAAATTTTTGTCACTGATGATATCCCAAAAGGGCCTACAAAAGATGTCAACAATGTAGTCATCTCTCAAGTGTGATTATCTTGGGTGATCTGTACCAATTGAGTTGACCTAGGACTCTACACTCTTTGAAAGTATATACTTGTTTCAAAACATTTCTCTTTTATAAAAATCCAGATTGTCTTTTTAAATGTGAGAGCCCAGCCTGGTGAAATCCATTTAGCTACCTGAGATAGAGGAGGCAGAGCTCAAGAGAGCACATCTTAGACTAATGGTTGAAAGTTACAGGAGCCTGTGTATATGTGTGTATGTATGTGTGTCTGTGTCTGTGTTTGTGTATTGGAGTGGGGGAGGCATAGAGAAGGGTATAGTGTCTGCATTTCAGTGCACAATATATTATTACCTACCATGGCTCTCCTGGAAGAGACTGAGATTAGTCTTCCAATCATGAGATGTGTACTAGCTGTTTTTGGATTAACCTAGCACAGGATTGTGATAAAGTGAGTTCAAGCACTTGGAGTAGAGGTTAAATGAAGTGAAACTTGACTCTAACCTTTCTTGAAAACCTTCACATCCTCCTGGATTTCCAGGGCTGCCTTTTGCACAAATTTGCTTTTCCCCTCCTGGAGTTCTGACAGCATGAAGGGACAGTGGCACTTGACCGAAGATGGAGAGTCTATGAAAAGGTAACAGAGTAAGTGAAGATTAATTTCTAGCCATAAATTCAGTTCAACAATGATTAATGAGACCTACTCTATGTTAGCCCATAGGCTAGTGGGAATGACACATACTGAAGACATATTATAATGAGTGCTAGGATAGGAGAGAAGACAGAGACTATGGAAATCCAGAAGAGGGTGGTGACATGAGCCAGAATTGGACAGGCTGGAGGTCTAGGCAGTCTTCTCAAAGGAGGTGATGCCAAAGCTAAGTAATGAAGGAAAGTAAAGGTAAAGGGTATGGAGAAAAGATAATCTGAAACTGAGGATAAGTACAGGAGCAAAGCACAGACGCTTGAGATAGTAGAGTTGATTCAGGCAATTTTAAGCAATTTCAGCATGACTGGAGTATAGTGTATGAGGGGGATGAAAGTGAGGCTGTTTTAAGGAAACACATCAGAAGTCAGATACCAGGTATATTTTTATGCCAGTTCATCCTGCTTTAACACTTTTCACATAACCTAATTATTAGGAAATGATGGCCATTATGAATTGAAATCTTGTGCCTTCATTTTTCCAAGACCTAGAAAGTCTTCCCATTTGCCAGTAGCCTCTTTTTACCTCCTCCAGCCTTGGTTGCCTCGAAATGGATTTGAGAAGAAGTTTGTCCTTGGGTGGCCAGGATGGGACAGTGTCCAACATCAAACAGGAACTGGTGAGTTTTAATCATCTTGCCCAGGAGACTTGTGGTGCCACGGGAAAACACTGGGCAGCGCTGTAGCAACAGGGTGACTGCCACCATCTTGAGCCCGAAGTCCTGCAGAAGGTGTGAAACAGATGAGATTCTATCATAAGGATCTAGCTAAGGCCAAGGATCATTCCTGTGCTGGATCTTTTGCCCTTAGCTTCCTATCCAATTCTTGCTGCCCTCCCCAGGGCAAGAACTTTTTCTCCAATGTTAAAATGTACCAATAAGGTCTGAGAGAAACTAATAAAATCCCTGAGACTATGGCCTGGACCTTTTGGGCCTGGAATTAAACTCACTCCCATGGCTTCCAGCCAACAATAGGCATATAAGGTGAACATTTACACCAGTTAAGTATGCTCCCTAGGGCAGTCAACCATGGGAGACAAGAAGGGCAGTACTGGTACAGGGAGATAGTTCAGAGCGCAGTAATATACAGGAAAGAAGGACACAGGGAAAGGGTAACCAGAGGGAGGAAGTGTGAAGAGAGCTTTACATTATGGGGATTGCAGTCAATGTCATGAAACAAAATGTGTATGAACTGTTGTATGTAAAATGAGTTTGCTCTGTAAACTTTCACCCAAATCAAAATTAATAATAATAAAAAAAGGACCAATAGGACATCAGAGAAGAGGAAATAAGAAACTGACCATTAATCAAAGGGGTGGACCAAATAAAGCATTACAACTAGAAGTCAAGAAGCCAGGATTCTGACTCAGGCTCTGCTACTCACCCCTTTTGTGATAGTGAGGATCGTTGAAGTATGTTTGTGTGGCAGTATGAGAGTTGACAACCTACCAACCCTTTGGACAAATTCATGGCCAAGAATCTTTCAAAGAATACTGGCCTGCCCATACAAACAGATGCCACTGATCAGGGCTCCGAGGTTGGGCCCAGAGTATTTCCTGAGCAGGCCCAGCCAGAGTAGGAAGGAGCTACAAAAAAAAAAAAAAAAAAAAAAAAAAAAAAACAACTCACTGCCGTTAAGTAAGATCCAACTCGAGTGACCCCTTCTTGGATTTCCGAGAAGGAGCTAGAGGCTACAAAATATTAGTTTATGGAGATTCAGAGAATGGGAAGAAACAGCAGGCTTCAGGCTCTCAGGTTGGTATACTGTGGATTTGTTGGTATGTCTGTGGATTTGTGCCTGGCTTTTTTTTTTTTTTTAAGGCACAAATAAGGGAGTAAGCAAAAGAGAGACCACACAGGATTGGGAGACAAGGTACAGAGACATAGTCTATAAGTCAATGAAAGAGGCAAGAGGCGGAGGTTAAGAGAAAGGAGAGGAAGATCGTAGAAAAAGCAACCAAGTTACATACAGTAGGTGGTCAATAAATATTTATTGATTTTGAGAGTAAATCCATGAATAAACAGGGACTCAAATGGAGGAAAGAGACGGGGAGTAGGAGAGGAGACAGAGAAAAAGAATTCGAGGACAGTAGTAAAAGAACAAATTTATGGTGGTGGCGAAGTCAGAAGTATAGAAAGTAAGGGAGAGAAGGAGAGCAACGAAAGGGAAGGATGGGATAGAGATGAAAATAGACAGGAATAGCAGGACTGATGCAGAATGACAGAGGACATGAGGATGATGAGAAACACATAAGGATAAGGAGAAAGTCTGAGATGAGAAAGAGAGAAACATTGAATGACACAGAGTGACAGAGCAAAGAGAGAGAGAGTTCTGTCAAAGAGAGAGATAAGAGAAAGCAGGCAGACACAAAGGGAGGGACAGAGGAATATAGATGGAGAGAGAAAGAGAGAGATATATACAAAGAGAGACAGGGAGGACTAGACAGCAAGCAGAGGGAGACAGGCAAAAAGGAGAACTATTTTAAGAAAGAGAAACCAACAAAGGGAAAGTGAGAGACAGTAGTAGAGGTAGAGACAGGCAAAGGGACATAAAAAAGGCATGAGGAAAGAGGAATAGACAAAGATTCAGAAAACTAAGGACAGACAGAATGGGGGCAGAGAGAGAGGAGATGGAAAAATTAAGAGCAGGAGAGGAAAGAATCCAGCAGAATTAGAGAATCACAGTCATGAAGATAAAGAAGAAATGCTACCAGAGACTGGGGAGGGACCAAAAAAAGAAGAATTAGAAAATTAGAATTAGAAAAGCATGGCTTTATTGAGGGAGATGACATAGAGACTGAAGGACAGAGAGAAAAGAGAGTAGAGAAAATGACAAGATCAAAGGATAGAGGCAGAAAGATCCCTAAAGCAGGTTGGGAGTGGGGGAGAGAGAGCTCAGAGATACCAAGAGAAAGACAGAGGGAGGGCAAGAGGGATAAACAGAAAGAAAGGAAAAGGCTAAATTGGAGAGCTAGAGTCAGCAAACAAGACATGGTGAGAGACAGGACAATGGGAGAAATATGGGGCAAAAGAATCTAACAGCAGCTCCAGTAATATGTTGTGAGGGACAAATGATCAAGAAGAGCTTATGGCCCTAACCTCACATAGCAACCTCCTTCACCTCTTACAGAGCAGCATCTCTCCCTTACTGATCTCACAGAGCAAGCATCCTTCCTCTACCTCACAAAGTAATTCTTCCCCTTGTTCCATCCCACAGTATCCCCCACATACTTTCACAGGACATCACAGCAGCCTGGGTTGGTATGTAACTAGGGCATATAAGCCCTGCAATTGTGAAAAACAGAAGGGTTGTTGAAATGATTAAATGAAATAACCTGTGTTAAGCCTTTAAGACAGTGCCTGGTACATAGTAAGTTTTCAATGAATGTTACCTTTTCATATTGCAGTTCCAGTTTTCAAACTCCTTTGCTGGGTGTCCTTGGACATGTCGCTGCCCTTAAATGGATCTCTGTTTTAATCATCTGTCAAATGTGAGGTAATAATATCTACTCACATGGTAGGTAATTAATTCTATCCAATGTCTACCTCATATCTGCAGATATGAATTTCCCTTCCACTGACTGTCTGCAAAGGCTAAAGTACTCAGGGTTCAGCCTGCAGACCACAGATAAAGTACCCAGGGGTTATCACCATTGGGGTCTGACTACTCCCCAGGCTGAGAGCAGGGTGTGGGAGAGAAGAAGAGCCCCTTTCTGAAATCATGTCTGAGCATCTGGCTGTGGCTGACCCTGGCTATTGGCAGGGTGAGGGGTGGATGGCTCAGGGAGAGATAGGTAAGAAAAATGTCTAGTTTCTCAGCATCAGCACTAACAAAAATAATGACAATATCATTGGAGCCCACTGTGGGAAAGAAAGGCCCCAATATTAGGGGTGAAATCCATGGTGGATTAAAATCTACTCTCATGTATAAAATTGAAACAAGTTCAATCATCTCTAAGGGGACTTTGATGATAGTATTCTCAGGGTCCTGGGAAAATATAGACCACTTCTTGAATTCTCAAGTTTTTTAAGCTCCAGTTCAAATTTCTTCTCTTCTGAGACAGTTTTCTTGGATTTTCTCTTAATTTTGCCTGGCCATTTTTGAGACCCATAACCTTTATAATCTAGTGACTTGGGATCTGTTTGCACTCCATCCCACTAGCTACCGTAAGACTGAGGTGAGTAAAATTAAATCAAGGAAGCATTTTAGGCAAAGCACAGGCTCTCAAGCCAGTCTACTTTGTTTAAATCCTGGACTTACCACTCACTAGCACTGAAAAAGTCAGTGCTCTATGTCTTAGTATCTGTGAAATGTAGATAATAACAAGGAAAGCCTGTATCACAAAGGTGTTGTGAATATTCAGTAAGATAATCCATATAATATGTTTAGAAGAGCACTCATCCCAGAGTAAGTACTGAATAAAGATTAACTACTATTTTTTATTCCTTCCGTTTTCTGTATAGAGAAAGTAAAGGTACAGACAAAGGAAAACTGAAGATCTGGAAAGCTAAAGACCAGAATCTTATCCTAACCCTGTTTTAATTTACTGTGTGAACATGGGTTTGTACTTCTCCTCTCTGAGCTTCAGTTTCCCCACAGATAATGAACTAGATAATTGTATAGATCTCTTCTGGTTCTGATAGCCAAACAATCACAGAACACTCACTGTGCCACACTCGGTTGTAAATGCTTCACATTAATTGACTCTCATAATTTTCTTGATAATTCTGTGAGGGAGTCACTAATATTATCTCTATTTTAAAGATGAAGATCTCTAACTGAAGTGGAATTCCAGGTACTATTAAACATTCGTTTCATTCATTCATTCATTCATTCATTCATTCATTCATTGCTCCATTCCATCTTTTTACAACATGTGTATCCACTGTGTGGAAATTGTTGTCAATAATTTTCTTAAAGCAATGCATTCACCTAAAGAGATGATAGTGGAATTTTGTCCAAGTGACAGATCATTGCTGGACAAATTTCCCTGCATGTCATGGCTTGAATTGTGTCCCCCCAAAATACATGTCAACTTGTCAATGCCATGATTCTCAGTGATTTGGCAGTAATGTAATGATGTTATCATCCCATGCTGTGATCTGATATGATCAATTAGTTGTAAGGGGGTTAGAGTGGGATGCAACACCCTTAATTAGGTCACAGCCTTGATCTGATATAAAGGGAATTTCCCTGGGATGTGTCCTGAATCTCACAAGAGAAAAAGGCAGAGAGGCATGAGCAAGGGTGAGGAAACTGACTACCACCAAGGAAGAAGAGCTGGATATAAATTGAATATTTACATCAGGTAGGTACACTCCCTAGAACAATCAATCATGAGAGATCAGAAAGGCAGTATTTGCATAGGGAGACAGCTCAGAGGGCAGGAATGCATAAGAAAGAAGGACACAGGGCAAAGATAACCACAGGGAGGAAGTGGGAAAAGAGCTGATACATTGTGGGGATTGTAATCAATTTCATGAAACAAAACGTGTATTAACTGCTCTATGGAAAATGAATTTGCTTTGTAAACTTTCACCCAAATCACAATTTAAAAAAAGAAAGAAAGAAAGAAAGAAAGAAAGAAAGAAAGAAAGAAATCAGAGCTAGAAGCAGAGCACATCATTTGGACCCAAGGTCCCTATGCTGAGAACTTCCTAGGCCCAGGGAAAGATTGCTGCCTGCTAAGACATATGTAGATATCCAAAGGACGCTGGGCCTACAGATGTTGAACGGAGACAAGAACTTTTCCCCAGAGCCGACAGAAAGAGAAAGCCTTCCTCTAGAGATGGTACCTTGAATTTTGACTTCTAACCTCCTAAATTGTGAGAGGGAGTTCTGGTAGCATAGTGGCTAAGACACTTGACTGCTAACCAGAGGGATGGCAGTTCAAACCCATCAGCCACTCCTCGGAAGGAAGATGGGGCAATCTACTTCCATAGTGATACTGCTTTGGAAACCCAAGGAGTGGTTGCTATGAGTCGGGTTCGAATCTACTGCACATAACAACAACACAACAACAAACTGTGAGAGAATAATTTTTTGTTTGTTAAAATCGTCCTCTTGTAGTTCTGTTATAGAACTAAGACCTTTAAATAACTAAGACCTTTAAAATCCTCTCTTCTATATCAATCTGTAGTCCCAAGGCCAGAAGGGCCAACCACAACCCTACTCCAGTGGAGAGAGAGAAACCATTCATTGCTACATTCCTTGTCCGTCCCTCTGTGGACTTGCTTTGGAAGAATCAGTTAGGGCTGAAGGAGAAGTGGTTACTGCTCAGGAGTTGGAAGCATTAGACCTTACTAACCTCCCTACCACACTCTCCCCACTACTGAGAGATCTTAAAAAAAAAAAAAAAGTTATATATCTGGAATCATAGAATCAGGAAGTCTTGGAAACAGAAGAAAATATCAAAATTAGAAGGGGTTGAGAAAATCATAGCCCAAACATCCCCCTAACACACACCTTTTTTTCCCTGAGTGTGAGTGTCTTGCCTAGGGTCCCTCAGGGAATCAGGATGAGACTGCAAATCTTTCACTGACACAGCATTTCCCTTTCACCTTCTTCCCTTAGTTTTGCAAATCTCTAAATCCTCTCAAATCTCTCACTACCTAATTCATTATTGTCATCATTCCCGTACCCCCTCAGTTTTTCCTCCCCAACTCTGTCCCTTAAGCTCTGATTCTTTGGGCTGTGCAACCAGCCAAGAAGAGAGAGGGCATATAAAAGAGGAAGTGATGGAGAATTGCAGGGAGAATATCAAGATATCTTTCTGGGAGACAAAGATGAAGATAGAGAGAAAGATAGAAAGTCAGGGAGACTGAGAGAAAAAGAATTGAAGAAAGAGTTGTCTCCAAAGGGAGAGAGAGAGATTGAGAAAGAAGGATATAGAGAGAACTCACAGAAAAGAAAAATAAGAGAAAGCAAGAGTGTCAGCAAGAGATGAAGTGAAGAGTGGTCTTGAGCATTAATAAATGAGAAAAAAAAACAGGAAGAAAGAGAAAAAGGAAAGTTAAAAACAGGGAGAGACAGAAAGAGACATGGGAGGAGAAAAAAAGAAAATGACAAAGAGATTCCAAAGAGTAGACACAGAGAATGCCAGATCTAGTAAGGTCAGAGAGTCAGTGTACATAGCTCTGAAGTAGGCAGGCAAATCAGAGGGAGGCAACAGGCTGAAAGCTGCTCTTACCTGTTGCCCTGCACTGAGGACGAACAAACAAACGACGGGGGTGGGTGCTGTGGGTCAGGACTGGGCATTTATCCTTCCCCCTCTGGATCAGCTCCACCCACCCTGCCTTTCCCTGCCTGGCCCTGCACTGGGCCCAAAGATATCTCAGGCTTTTGCTGGAGATAAAGCCCAAAGAAGTCTCCTTTCACCTCCCCCTTCACCTAGCACTGGCTCTCCCTCTCTATCTTTTTTCTCCTCTCAGTGGGCTTTGGAATCAGACTATTCATCTATAGCTTGAGCAAACCACCTCTCTGACCCTTGGTTTCCTCAACATGAAAAGGAGCCATAAAACAGTGTTGTGCATATGAGCTCTAAGTCTCAGTTTCCATAATGATTATATCCTGGGGCTGTTGTAACTAGGTAACATCACATACAGAAAACACTTAGCATAGTGCTTGGTACAAAGGTGTAACAGCTAATGTTGACTGACCATTTATTATGCACAAGATCCTTTGTTAAGTGCTTTACATGGATTAATTTAGCCCATCCTCATAAGGATATTACAAGATAGGTACTATTATTCCTGTGTTACAAATGAAGAAACTGAGGCTTGGAGGGGTGAGGTAACATCCACAGTTACCCACCTAGTAAGTACAGAGACTGCCTAGGAACCCAGGTAATCTTTCAACACTACACTTCTCTTTCAGAATATAGACTTAAAATTTTGAGGTTACCTTTTATTTTCTTTTCTATCATTTTCTCCTTATTTCTCTTTATCTCTCTTGAATTTTGTTCTCCTTTTCTTGGTCTCTTCTTCCCCTTCCTTTCTCAGTCCCAAAGTGGCAGGACTATTTCATAATCAGGCAATTTCATCTGTGGAACAGATTATTATTAATAATATACTTACACAAGTAGGATCATACTGTACATATTGATCTATTTTTTTCCTCATTTGACCACATGCCAATATGCCACAAAAATCTTTTCACATAAGTCCATGTTGTTTGTTGTGTTGTTATGTGCCATCGAGTCAGATCCGACTCATAGCGACCCCTCCTTGGGTTTCCGAGGCGGTATCACTACGGAAGTAGAGTGCCCAACCTTCCTTCTGAGGAGTGGCTGGTGGGTTTGAACCACCAGCCTTCTGGTTAGCAGTCAAATGCCTTAGGCACTACACCATTTAGTAGGGTTATAATATTCTAGAACTTAAATGTACCATAATTTATTTAACCACTTCCTTATTGATGGGCATTTAGGTTATTTCCAAGGATTCTCTCCCCCTCTATTATTAATAATGTTGCAATAAATATCTTTTGGGATATATGAAAGTTTTTCTTTTCTTTTTTTTAATAGAGTAGCCCCATACAAGAAAGAATTCCTGGGTCAAAAGGTATATAAAAATCAAAAACTCACTGCCATTGAGTTGATTCTGACAAGTGTATGTAGACATTTAAAATTTTTTATATTGCCAACTTACTCTATACATGCACTAAACATCCTCCAATTGTACATGAGTGTATTTGCACTGCAGTTTTCTCAGAAACTCACCAACCCCACTCATCATTTTAAACATTTTAATTTTTTAATCTATTAAGTGTTAGAAGTAGTATCTAATTTTTGCTTTAATTTGTCTTTCATTGATTATTAGCAAAATTGAGCATCTTTTCATATGTTTCTTGGTAATTTGCGTATTTCCTCTTCTAAATTGCCTGATCTAGTTCTTTGCCCATTTTGGGGATGGGTTGGCAGTAAAGAGTAGTGGGTTAAATGTAAGAGTTCTGGAGTCAAACTCATCAAGGTTTTTTTTTTTTTTAATTACTAGCTGTGTAGTTCAGTAAACTTCAGATTCCTCATCTGTAAAATGGGACAAACATAGACTGTATCCCAAAGTGTTGTTATAAGGATGAGATGTAACTATGATTATTTTTGCTGTTTATATTATCTTTTTGGGTGGTAGGAGACCTTTAAGTAGTATAATTATTAACCCTTTTTCTGTGATACTTGTTTTCTCCACCTGAATTCATTCATTCATTTGACAATTTTTTATTGAGTGTTGTTAGGGGTTGAATTGTGTCTCCTCAAAATATGTGATTTGCCTAGGTCATGATTCTCAGTATTATGTAATTGTTCTCTATTTTGTGATCCAATGTAATTATCCTATGTCTAAATCCTAATCTCTATAATGTTGTAATGCTAATGAAGCAGGATATAATCTACAGGATTAGGGTGTATTTTGAGACAATCTCTTTTGAGATATAGAAGAGATTAAACAAGCAAGCAGAGGTAGAAGAACTTCGTTACCACCATGAAAGAAGAGCATTTAAACATTTTTACACGTATAATTCAGTTATATTAATTACATTCACCATACTATGCATCCAGATATTCTAGTAGTTGTGAAAAAAATATCTTATTGTGGTTTGATTTGCATTTCTCCAATGATTAATGATGTTGAGCATGTTCTCTTTAGAGATTGAAGGCAATGTGCACACATACACATGCACAGACATATACACACACTGCAAATATAAAAGACAACTGAGCTGATGAATGAGTGGTATAAAGCCATATGGGAGAGATGACCAGGAATCCTACATAGCCTTCCAAGTTATGTTGGCTCTGGATGTAATTTTTAGACATGTATCTGCATACCTGCAAAGTTTCAGAGTTGCTAGTGCCATAATCAGACAATATCATATGCTTAAAATTTTAGTCAATGCACAAAGGACCACTTGAGGAAGGAATATGAGTCTGGTAATTATCAATAAACCTTCAATGACAACTCCTAGTAGCATCAAAAGAATTCCAGCATCAAAACTTGCAGGAGGATTTCAGCAGCTTGGAAGGAAATCCTGGAGATGATAGTAGAGAACTCTTAAGAAATGCTGGACCTTAATATCCTGATGGCATCATTTTATAAAATTATTTGCATTCATATATCCTCTTTGGTTGTTCTTTTTCATTCATTCACTCATCTTTGTTGAAGTGCCAGTTTATGTCTTTTGCTCTTTTTTTTTTTTTTTTAATAAAATTGAGTAGTAAGACATCCTTGCATATCCTGGACTCAAGTTCATTTCAAATATTTCTACCAGTCTGTGGTTTATCTTTTGTCTTATATTAAAGGTGTCCTTTTTCATTGTTGTAGAAATATATATGACAGAGCATTTGCCAATTTAACATTTTTCATGTATACAATTTAGTAACATCAATTACATTAATCATGTTGTGCAACCATGAGTATTATTCATTGCCAAATTTTT
This sequence comes from Orycteropus afer afer, assembly GCF_000298275.1. Lineage (NCBI taxonomy): Eukaryota > Metazoa > Chordata > Mammalia > Tubulidentata > Orycteropodidae > Orycteropus > Orycteropus afer. The sequence continues at coordinate 696,130 of NW_006922306.1, read as the reverse complement.
CATCACTAGAAACAGAAATTCAATGCTTTCTAAACCATAACTCCCCCTTCCCTTCTCCCTCCTGCCTCTGGTAGCCACTAATAAACTTTGGTCTCTATACATTTGCCTATTCTAGATATTCCTTAGGAGCTCTGGTTGCATCATGCCTAAGGCATTTGCCTGCTAACCAGAAGGCTGGCAGTTCAAACCCAGCAGCCACTCCTCAGAAGGAAAGTTGGGCAATCTACTTCTGTAGTGATACCGCCTCAGAAACCCAAGGAGTAATTGCTATGAGTCGGATCTGACTAGACGGCAGTGAATTTGTTTTTTTGGAGTTAGATCCTCCTCATGAGTGAGATCATACAATAGTTGTCCTTTTGTGGTGTGTTACATTCATTTTTTTAAAAAAAAAATATTGTGATTTGGGTGGAATTTTGCAAAGCAGATTCATTTTACTTTCAATGGCTCATATCCATTTTGTTTTATGACACTGGTTACATTCCATAATGTATAACAGCTCTCTCACTGCTTCCTCCCTGTGGTTACCCTTTCCCTGTGTTCCTCTTGCCTATGCATTTCTGCCTCCCTACCTTTCTCCTTGTACAAATACAGCACTTCTGATCTCCCATGGTTAGTTGTTCTAAGAAGTGTATCTGACTGGTATAGGTGCTCAATAATAGATGGAGGCCTTTCTATTGTTTGGTTGGAGTTAAGCCATGGGAGTGAGTTCAGTTCCAGACCTGAAGGGTGACTTGGTGCCATAGTCTCGAAGTTTCACCAGTTTTTATCAGATCAATAAGCTTGGTCTTTTTCTTTTCTTTCTTTCTTTCTTTTTTTTTTTTTAAATGATATTGAGTTTCATTCCATATTTTTTTCTCCTACACTATCTGAGATCTCCAATTATGATCCCTTTCCAAGTGCTTGGCATTGGTAGCCAGGCACCTTCTAGTACTTCTGGTGTCAGGGTCTTATAGACTGAGTGAGGTTCTCATGGACCATTAGTCCTTTTGACTAACTGTTTCCATGAATCTTTGATTTTCTTCAGTCTTCATTGCTCCAGTAGATCTTAGATGGCTGCTCACAAGCTTTTGAGACCACGGTTGCTATTCCCCAAAGTAAGATGTAAAGCAATATCTTTGTATACCATGTTGGGCCAATTGAGATTCATGTTCCCCGTGACCATGGTCCCCAGCTTGCATGCCCAGCAACTCACTCACCCAAGGTGCTTACTTGTGGCTAAGAAGTTATCCTAACTTTGCCTCCTGTTAGGTTTAAACCTCATATGGGCATTTT
>NW_006922306.1:693794-694482 GCF_000298275.1 Orycteropus afer afer | reverse complement strand
CCTTCTGCGGAGTGGCTGGTGGGTTTGAACCACAAACCTTCTGGTTAGCAGCCAAATGCCTTAGGCACTGTGCCACTAGAGTTCTTTTCGTGTAGTGACTAAAGCATTTAACTGCTAACCAGAAGGCTGGCAGGTCAAACCCACCAGCCACTCCATGGTAGGAAGACTGGGCAATTTACTTCCATAAAGATTTACTGCCTCGGAAACCCAAAGGGGGTCGCTATGAGTCAAAATTGACTCAATGACAGTGAGTTTGGTTTAAACCTATGTACACTCAAGAGTATATTCCCATTTGCTTATCTATGACTTATCTCCTTTCCTGTCTACCTATGTATCCACCCATAGATTAGAGTTTGCTGTTACTGATAATGCTGTATTGTGTATGCAAAAGTATCTGCATTTATTGTCTGTACCTCTTTACCACCTCTCTGGGTCTTCCTTTTCCTTACTGATATTGTTCTAGTCACACTTTTGTTATACTGCTTTTCCCTTCATTCATATTAAACGTGTCCTTTAAGTGTCCAGCTTTTTCCCTTATCTTCCCCTGCCCATCCATCCCTGGTAACCAACAAAGAAAATTTCCTTCCTTGTATTAATCTTTCCTTGACTTTTTATAATAATGCACTCATACAATATTTGTCCTTCTGTGATTGACTTATTTCACTCAGGATAAAGTCCTCTAAGTTCA
>NW_006922306.1:691263-692990 GCF_000298275.1 Orycteropus afer afer | reverse complement strand
TTTTCTCTTCCACACTATCCAGGGTCTCCAGATTTGATCCTTTCCTGAATGGTTGGCATTGGTAGCTGGGCACAACCTAACTTCTGGTCTTGAGGGCCATTGTGTCCTAGGGCTGATTGCTTCCAAATGCCCCCCCCCCTTTTTTGCATTCTTCTTTGCTTCTGATGCTAGGACGCTGTTAGCTACATCTTAGATGGTGATTTGAAAGCTTTTAAGACCCCATTCGCTACTCACCAATGTAGGATGTGGAGCAAGTCTTTTATGCATTTTGTTGTGCCAATGGAGTCCAGTGTCCCTTAGTACTATGGTCCTGAGACGGTAGATCTATTGGATCTCTCTCCCATAGTGTCTAGTTGTCTGTGAGGGATTACTCTGTGTCTGTCTTGTATTGTTTCTGTAAGGATTGCAGGTATTTTGTATCACTGGTGTCTGTGCAAGATTAGTCTCAGCTGAATCTATCCTTGATCTAGAGTATACTGTTCACTGACTCCCATTAGATCCTCCCAGTTGTTTATGTGTTTATCTGTAGCCTGGTGTTTGGTGTTAATGGCAATGCAGTATTGTGGACACATTAGTTGGTATTAGCATCTGTCATCTATCTCTTATGCACACAATTAGGTGTCCTCCCATTTCCTAATGTTATCATGGTGGACACAGATCCTTCCCATATATCCCTCCCCCTACCCACATTAGCGTGTGGGCCCCAACTAACCCCAAATTAATCTCACCTCTTCCTTCCCCATCCTGGTAACCTAATAAGTGAGTTCCCTTTCCCAAGCAAACCCTTCTTTGTCTTTTTACAGTAATGGACTCCTACAGTACTTATCTTTCTGCAATTGACTTATTTCACTCAGCATAATGTCCTCCAGATTCATCCACGTTGTGGAATGATTCACATATCCCTCATTGTTCTTTAATGTGGCGTAGTATTCCATTGTGTGCATGTACCATAATTTGGTTATCCACTTGTCCCTTGATGGGCATTTAGGTCTTTTCCATCTCTTTGCTATAGTGAATTTTGCTGTGATGAACACAGGTGTACATATGTCTGTTCATGTGCTATCTCTCAGCTCTTTAGGATATATTCCCAGTAATTGAATTGCTGGGTCAAATGGTACTTCTATATTCAGTTTTTAAAGGAAAGGCCATACTGTTTGCCACAATGGTTGTACCATTCTACAATCCCATCAGCAGTGCACAAGAGTTCCAATCTCTCTGCAACCTCGCCAGCATTTGTTATTTTCTGACCTGTTGAACTTTGCTAGTATTGCTGGGGTGAGATGATATCTCATCATTGTTTTGATTTGCATCTCTCTTATGATTAATGATCGTGAGCAACTTCTCATGTGTTTGTTGGCTGCCTGTATATCTTCTTTGGTGAAGTGTCTGTTCAAGTCTTTTGCCTATTTGTGAATTGGGTTATTTGTCTTTTTTGGTGTTGAGGTGTTGAAGTTTTCTATAGGTGTTGGAGATAAGTCCTTTATCAGATATGTCGTAGGCAAATATTTTCTCCTGATCTGTAGGTTCTCTTTTTACTCTTCTGAAGATGTCTTTTGATATGCATAAGAATTTAATTTTTGAAAGGTCCCAGTCATCTAGCTTCTCCTCTATCTCCTGCACATTCTAAGTTATGCTTGATAGTCTATTTATGCCATAAATTGAAGAGCTCTGGTAGCATAGTGGCTAAAGCATTTGACTGCTAACCAGAAGGCTGGTGGTTCAAACCC
>NW_006922306.1:688337-690287 GCF_000298275.1 Orycteropus afer afer | reverse complement strand
ATATCATCTGCAAATACAGATAGTTTTAGTTCCTCTTTGATAAATTGTATGCCTTTTATTTCGCTTTCTTGCCTTGTTGCCCTGGCCAGGACTTCCAGTACATTGTTAAATAGAAGTGGTGATGGAGGGCATCCCTGTCTGGTTCCTGTTCGTAAGGGAAATGCCCTGAGTCTTTCTCCATGAATAATGATGTTGGCAATTGGATATGAATATAAGCCCTTTATTATGCTGAGGAATTTCCCTTCTATTCCTATTTTGTTGAGAGTTCTGAACAGGAATGGATGTTGGATTTTATCAAATGTCTTTTCTGCATCAATTGATATAATCATATAGTTGTTTTGTTTTGTTTATTTGGTGGATTTCATTGATTGATTTTCTGATGTTGAACCACCCTTGTAAACCTGGTATGAATCCCATTTGGTCTGGGTGTATTAATTTTTTGATATGTTGTTGGATTCTGTTGGCTAGAATTTGTTGAAGATTTTTTGCATCTATGTTCATGAGGGATATTGGTCTGTAGTTTTTCTAGAAGTGGTGTCTTTCCCTGGTTTTGGTATTAGTGTTATGCTTGCTTCATAAAATGAGTTTGTGAGTATTCCAAATTTTTCTATGTTCTGGAATAGCTTGAATAGCATAGGTGTCAACTCTTCTCTGAATGTTTGTTAAAATTCTCCAGTGAAACCATCAGGGCCAGGGCTTTTCTTTGTGGGAAGTTTTTTTTTTTTTTTTATGACTTGTTCAATTTCTTCTTTTGTTATAGGTCTGTTCAAGTTTTTTATCTCTGAGTGGGATAGTTTAGGTAGGTCTTGTGATTCTAGAAACTTGTCCATCTCTTCTAGGTTCTCAAATCTGTTGGAGTACAGTTTTTCATAATATTCTGTCAGTGTCTTTTTTATTCAGTTGGTTCTGTTGTGATGACACCATTTTTGTTTACAATTCTTGTGACTTGTGTCTTCTCTTTCTTTTCTTTTGTTAGATCTGCCAATAGTTTATTGATTTTACTAATCTTTTTGAAAAACCAGCTTTTTGTTTTATTGATTTTCTGTTTCATTTATTTCTGCTCTGATCTTTGTTATTTCCTTTTTTCTAGATATTGTAGGATTATTTTGTTATTCTTTTTCTAGTTGTTGGAGTTGAGGAGTTAGAGTGTTGATTTTGTTTCTTTCTTCTTTTTTTGATGTATGAATTTATTGCTATAAACTGTCCTCTGAGTACTGCTTTTGCTGTGTCTCATATGTTTTGGTATGATGTATCTTCATTCTCATTTGTTTCTAGGATTTTTTTTTTAATTTTTTTTTTTAATTGTGATTCGGGTGAAACTTTACAGAGCCAATTCACTTTCCCTACTGCAGTTCACATACATGTTGTCTGATGACAATGACAGTTTATCCCAATGCAACACCTCCCCTCCCACTTCCTCCTGATAGTTACCTCTTCCCAGTGTCCATGCCTCCATACACTCTTGCCCCCTGAACTGTCTCCCTGTGCATAAACAGCCCTTCTTTCTTCCATGATTGTTCTCTCCAAGGGATGCATCTACCTCAGGTACATGTTCAACTCTTATGTCTGTCTTTTATTTGGCTGGAAGCCACAGGTCTAGGAATTTTTTTATTTCAGTTTTTATTTGTTCTGTTACCCAGTAGTTTTTGAGTAGTGAGTTATTTGGCTTCCCTATGTTTCATGTTTTTGCCTTGCTCTTCCTATTATTAATTACTAATTTTATAGCACTGTGGTCTGAGAAAATGCTTTGTAGTATTTCAATGCTTTTGAATTTATTGAGGCTTGTTTTATGTCCTAACATATGGTCTATTCTGAAGAAGGATCCATGTGCACTGGAGAATGTGAATTGTGTTTTTTTGGGTGAAATGCTCTGTATATGTCTATGATGTCAAGTTGGCTGATTGTATTGTTGAGTTCTTCTGTATCTTTGTTGAGGTTTTTTTTTTTTTT
>NW_006922306.1:684865-687782 GCF_000298275.1 Orycteropus afer afer | reverse complement strand
ATTTTTTTTTTTGTTGTGTTGTTGGTGTTTCCTTGGTCCATATACTTATCTTATTTCCAACTTTTTAAGGAAGCACCATACTGTTTTCCAGAGTGATTGTACCATTTTACAGTACCAACTGCAGTGTATGAGAGTTCCAATGTTTCCACATCCTCACCTGCATTTTTTTTTTCTGTCTTGTTGAAGTGTGATATTATCACTGGGGTGAGATGATATCTCTTTGCTGTTTTGATTTGCACCTCTCTAATGTGTTTGCTGGCTCCTTGACTACCTTAGGTTATGTGTCTGTTCATATTCTTTACCCATTTTTCAAGTGGATTGTTTGTCTATTTGATGTTGAGGTGTTGAAGTTTTCTTTAATTTTTGGATAAGTCCCTTGTCAGATATGTTATTGCCAAATATTTTTTTCAAATTTCATTCTTTTTTTACTCTTTTGGAGAAGTCTTTTGATGCACACATTGATAGATTTTTAAAATTTTGAGGCATGCTTGCATTTCTGGAATAAGTCCCACTTTGTCATGGTGTGTAATTCTTTTAATATGCCATTGGATTCATTTTGCTGAGAATTTTTGTATCTATATTCATAAAGGATGTTATTCTGTAGTTTTCTTTTTGTGATGTCTTTGTTTAGCTTTGGTATCAGGGTATTACTAGCCTCATAGAACTAGTAGTGAGATTTTCTTAAACTTCTATATTTTGCAAGAGTTTGAGCAGAATCAGTGCCAATTCTTTAAATGCTTCATTGAATTCCTCAGTGTAGTACTTTAATTTGGTGTAGTACTTTAATTGTTAAGTGACTTAGTCTGGGTTTCTAGAGAAGAAAGATCAGAGAAGGTGATTGTATGTGTATATATATATGTGTGTGTGTACATGTATATGTATATATATATGTCTGTGTGCATATACATATATGTACACATGTAAGTATGTATGTATGTTTTTAGGTGCCATCAAGTTGGTTCCAACTTACAGCAATACTACACACAACAGAATGAAACACTGTGCCATCCTCAGAATTCTTGCTATGCTTTAAGGCATCATTACAGCCACTGTGTCAATCCATCTCATTGAGTCTTCTGGTTTTTCACTTATCCTCGACTTTACCAAGCATGATATCCTTCTCCAGGAAATTTTTCCTTCTGTCAACATGATCAAAGTAGGTGAGACAAAGTCTGGCCATTCACACTTCTAAGGTCCCATGGCCAGAACAGGTAAGGGAAGAGCCCCAGGCAGGAAGCAGGAGCCCAGTCCACAGCAGGAACAGGTAGGGGGAAGGCCAGGGAGTGGGCAGAATGGTTTAGATCAACTAAGTGAGACAAATTTGTCTGTCAGTTTGTCATACTGTTGTGACTTGCATGTTGGTGTGACACTGGAGGCTGTGCCACCAGTGTTTCAAATGCCGTCAGGGTTGTCCATGGTGGACTGGCCTTGGTGCAGCTTCCAGACTGAGACAGACTTGGAAGAAAGAAGAGGCCATCCACTTCTCAAAGAATTGGGCAGTGAAAACCTTATGAATGGCAGTGAAACACTGTCTGATATATTACAGAACAACTTTATGAATAGCCCTAAAACATCGCCTGATACAGTGTTGGAAATGAGCCCCTGAGATTGGAAGGTACTCAAAATATGACAGGGAAAGAGCTGCCTCATCAGAGTAGAGCCAACATTAATTATATGGATAAAGTAGAGATTTTGGGACCTCCATTTGCTGAGGTGGCATGACTCAAAATGAGAAGAAACAGGTGCAAACATCTATTAATAAGAAGAACATAGAATGTATGAAGCATGAATGTAGGGAAATTGGAAGTTGTCAAAAATGAAATAGAACACATAAAGATTGATATCCTAGGCATCAGTGAGCTTGAATGGACTGGTTTGGGCCATTTTGAATCAACCATATAATTTACTATGCCAGGAATGACAAATTGAAGAGGAATGGCATGGCAGTCATCATCACAAAGAATGTTTCAAGATCTATCCTGAAGTATAATGCTGTCTGTGATAGGATAATATCCATATGCCTACAAGGAAGGCCAGTTAATATTACTATTATTCAAATTTACACACCAACCATCAAAGCAAAAGATGAGGAAATTAAAGATTTTCATGAACTTCTGCCATCTGAAATTGACCAAACATGAAATCGAGATGTGCTGATTATGACTGGTGATTGGAATGCAAAAGCTAGAAATAAAAAAGAGTCCTTGGTAGTTGGAAAATTTGGCCTTGGTGATAGAAATAACATTGGAGAGCACATGATAGAATTTTACAAGACCAACAATTTACTCCCTGCAAATACCTTTTTTCAACAACACAAAAGGTGACTATACATGTGGTTTTCACCAGATGGCGTATATAGGAACTTGATTGACTACATTGGTGACAAGAGGTGATGGAAAAGCTCAATATGATCAGCCAAAACAAGGACAGGAGCTGATTGTGAGACAGATCATCAACTGCTCATATACAAGTTCAAGTTGAAGTTGAAGACAATCAAAACAAGTCCACAAGAGCCAAAATATGGCCTTGATTATATCCTTTCTGAATTTAGAGACCATCTAAAAAATAGATTTGACACATTGAATGCCAATGACTGAAAACCAAAAGAATTGTAGGATGACATCAAGAACATCATCCATGAAGAAAGCAAAAGGTTGTTACAAAGACAGGAAAGGAAAGAAAGACCAAAATGGATATCAGGAGAGACTCTGAAATTTTCCCTTAAATGGAAAGTAGCTAAAGCAAATGGAAGAAATTTCAAGATGAAAGAGCTGAACAGAAGATTTCAAAGAGCAGCTTGAGAAGACATGGAGCTGGAAAGCCAAAAGGGAAGAGCATACTTGGCATTTTTCAAGCTGAAATAACAGGAAAAAAATTAAGCCTTGAGTTGCAATATTGAAAGATTTTATGGGCAATA
>NW_006922306.1:682918-683577 GCF_000298275.1 Orycteropus afer afer | reverse complement strand
GCATTGGGCAAATCTTCTGCAAAAGACCCCTTTCAATTGCTGAAGAGCAAAGATATCCCCTTGAAGACTAAGGTGTGCCTGACCCAATCCATGGTATTTTCAATCTGCTCATATGCATGTGAGAGCTGGACAATGAATAAGGGAGACCAAGGAAGAGTTGATGCTTTTGAGTTGTGGTTTTGGCAAAGAATGCTGAGAACACCGTGGACTGCTAAAAGAACTAACAAATCTGTCCTGGAAGAAGTGTAGCCAGAATGCTCCTTGGAAGCGAGAATGGCCAGATTTGTCTCACTTCCTTTGGTCATGCTGTCAGAAGGGACCATTCCCCAGAGAAGGATATCATGCTGGCACAGGACCAGGCAGTGTTTCATTCTGCTGTACATAGGGTCTATATGAGTCGGAGACGACTCTATGGCACCTAACAACAAGGATCATTCTGACTGCAATTCTACCAGGATGTCCATGATATTTTCAATAGACTTCATCAACACAACAATTCAAAGGCATTAACTCTTGTCTTCCTCATTCATTGTCCAGCTTTCACATGCATATGAGGTGATTGAAAATACCATGGCTTGGGTTAGGTGCACCTTATTTTTCAAAATGACATCTTTCCTTCTTAATACTATGAAGAGGTCTTTTGCAGAAGATTTGCCCAG
>NW_006922306.1:681085-682291 GCF_000298275.1 Orycteropus afer afer | reverse complement strand
CAGTACTCACTTGTTCTTTTTGAACAACCATCTCTTTGTCTATGTACAGGTTCTTCATGAGCTCAATTAACTGTTCTGGAATTCTCATTCTTCACAATGTTATCCATAATTTGTTATGATCGACACAGTTGAATGTCTTTGCATAGTCAATAAAACACAGGTAAACATCTTTCTGATATTCTTTGCTTTCAGCCAGGATCCATCTGACATCAGCAATGATATCCCTAGATCCATGTGCTTTTCTGAATCCAGCTTGCATTTCTGGAAGTTCTCTGTCTTATATCACTGCAACCATTTCTTAGATTATCTTCAGCAACATTTTACTTGCGTGTGATATTAATGATATTGTCTATAATTTCCACATTTGGATTTCTTTGGAATGAGTACAAATATGGATCTCTTCCAGTCAGTTGGCCAGGTCTTCCAAATTTCTTGGCATACACGAGTGAATGTCTCCAGTGCTGCATCCATTTGTTGTAACATCTCAATGAGAATTCAGTCAATTCTTGGAGTCTTGTTTTTTGCCAGTTCCTTCCATGAAACTTGGACTTTTTCCTTCAGTACCCTTAGTTCTTGATCACATGTTTCATCCTGAAATAGATGAACATTGAACAATCCTTTTTTGTATGGTGACTCTGTGTATTCCTTCCATATCATTTGTGTGTGTGTGTGTGATTTCGATGAAAATTTGCAGAGCAAATACACTTTCCATACAGCAGTTCACATACACTTTGTCTCATGACATTGACCATAATTTAGCACAAGGCAACATCTCCCCTCCCACATCCTCCCAATAATTACCTCTTCCCTGTGTCCATCTCTCCATGCACTCCTACCTCCTGAGCCATCTCTCTGTCCCTGAGCAGCCCTTCTTTCTCTCATGCTCATTCTCTCCAAGGAGTGTATCTACCTCAGGTAAATGCTCAACTTATATGCCTGTCTATTGTTTGGCTGGAAGGCACAGGTGTGCGTTCAATTCCAGACCTGAAGTGCAGCTAGGGGCTCAGTGGTTCGACCAGGCTCCCTCGAGCCAGCAAACCTGTTCCCTGCTTTTTTTTTTTTCCAAATTATTTTGAGTTTTGTTCCACATTGTTCTCCCTGTCTATCCAGGATCTCCTACAAAGATCCTCTTCCAAGTGGTTGACAGTATTAGCTGAGCACCATTTATTTCTTCTGGTCTCATAGTCATATAGGCTGAAGATCGGA
>NW_006922306.1:677242-677867 GCF_000298275.1 Orycteropus afer afer | reverse complement strand
GCCCTTCTATTTTCTGTTTCATTGCTTTCTGCTCAAATCTTGATTATTTCCTTTCTTCTGGTGACTTAGGGCTTTTCTTGCTGTCCTTCTAATTGTTGGAGATGTTGGTTTAAAGTGTTGATTTTGGCCTTTCTTCTTTTTTGATGTGTGCATTTATTACTAAAAACTGGTCTCTGATCACTGCTTTTGCTGTGTCACAAATATTTTCGTATGTTGTGTTTTCATTCTCATTTGATTCGAGCAATTTTTGAATTTCAATTTTGATTTCTTCTCTTACCCAGCGTTTCTCTAGGAGGGTATTATTCAGGTTCCATGTGTTTACTCTTTTTCTGTTGATCTTCCTGTTGTTGCTTTCTAATTTGATAGCGTTATGATCTGAGAAGATACTTTGCAGTATTACGATGTTTTTGAATTTATGAAGGCTTGCTTTATGGCCTAACATATGGACTATCATGGAAAAAGTTCCATGTGCACTGGAGAAGAATGTATATTGTGTTGCTTTTGGGTGAAGTGCTCTCTAGATGTCTATAAGGCCCAGTTGGTGTAGTGTATTATTCAGCTTTTTTGCATCTTTATTGAGTTTCTTTCCAGTTGTTCTATCTTTCAAAGAAAGTGGTGTATTAAA
>NW_006922306.1:671029-677142 GCF_000298275.1 Orycteropus afer afer | reverse complement strand
TTAATCCATTATCATTCAGTGTAATTATTGACAAGTATGATTTGGTTGCTGTCATTTTGTTATGTGTTTTTTCATGGTGTCCCTGGTTTCTTTGTTCTATATTATTTTCTGTGCTGAGCTCATTATGTTTATGAATCCTGTTATCATTTCCTTTGTTGCTGTTTTAGTATTTTCTGAGTATTCGTGCTTGTCCTCTTTTTTATTATGATATGAAGGTATATCAATTTTCTTTGAGGTTACCCTATGATTTATAATTTTCACCCTGAGTTTAGAACAGTCCATTCTGTCTTGCAACTCTCTTAACTTCCTCATCGGTGAGAAGTTCTGTAACTACACAGTCTTTTCCCTCTTTTTGTTTGTAGTTATCCTCACTTGCCAATTGATTTCTCTGGTTCCCTGTTTACAATCTTGTAAGCTCATTTTATTCTGGTTATATCCATAGCTGTGGTTTCTGGGATATGTCATCTTGTGTATTAATGGTCGTTTGATGTTTGCTATTTTTGGTTCTCTGTTCAAAGTACTCCCTTTAGCATCTCTTGTAAGGTTGTTCTGGTTTTAACAAATTCCCTCAGTTTCTGCTTATCTGGAAACCTCCTAATTTCACCATCATATTTGAGGGACAATTTTGCTGCGTATATAATTCTTTGTTGATAATTTTTCTCTTTCAGGGCTTTATATATACCATCCCATTTTCTTCTCACTTGCATGGTCTCTGCTGAGAAACCAGAGCTTATTCTTACTGGCTGCCCTTTGTATGTAACTTTTTGTTTTTCCCATGCTGCTCTCAGGATTCTGTCTTTGTCATTGGTTTTGGTGAGTTTGATGATGTATCTTGGTGATTTCCTTTTGGGTCCATCCTGTTTGGGGTTCATTGGACTTCCTGAATGGATATGTTCTCCTCTTTCATCATATCAGGGAAGTTCTCCTCCAGCAAATCTTTGCATTTTTCTCAATGGTTTTATTTTTCTCTTCCTGTTCTGGAATTCCAGTGACACCTAGATTATTTCTTTTGATGGTATCCCACATGAACCTTAGGCTTTCTTCATTTTGTTTTTATTTTTTTCTGATTGATCCCTTTCCAAAGAAGTATTCAGGTATTTCTCTTCAATCTCATTAATTCTGTCTTCCGTTGCATCAATTCTACCTCTTTGCCCTTCCAATGTGTTATCTATTTTTGACAATTTAGCATTAATATTCTGGATTTCTATCTGTAGATTTAGAATCATTTCTAATTTTTTATTTATTTTGTCATTTTGTTCTTGTGTTTTCTTCCAAAATTCTTTTAGGGGTTTTTCTGTTTTCTTTGTTCTGTCTCTCAATCCTTTGAAGATACCTAAATACAATTCTTTTGAATTCCTTTTCAGAGAGTTCTGTTCTTTTCATGTGTTCTGGTTCAGTATCCTGTTCTCTTATTTCTACCACTTTATCTTGCTTGTTTCTGTGGACTGTGATGGTCTGTTGTCTCCGAGGCATTATGGTATTGTATTAAGAGCTCTGTTAATTGTTTGTGAAGAGCAGCCATGGGTGACTTAGGTTCTTCTTGGTGGTTTTTTATCATTGGCCCATTGGTGGAGAAGGAGGTGCTGGCTCTTGCTCAGTAAGTGAAGTTACAGGAGGTGTGGGTGTACTTGTATCTTATGGGGATTGTTGATGTCCCCCGGTCAGTTAGGCAAATATTACAATTGAATTACCATCGAAAAAACTAAAACACATGGACAAAAAATACACCCTGAAATCCCACAGGAACAGTAACCCAAAAAAAGGAAAAGTGGAGAAAAGAAGAAAACAGGTAAATCTGCAATATCTGGGGATAGGTCACTAAGATAAAAAAAGGTAGAGAAGGAGAATAGGAAGAAAGAAAACAAACTAACAAACAGGAAAAAAAAGAGCAAAAGCAAAAACAAACAAACAAACAAAAAAACCAACAAGGAACAGGGTTAACCACAAGAGGGTAATAATAATAAAAAACCAAGGTGTAAACTAGGACCTTTTTAGTTGAGTAGTGCAGGTCTGGAGAGTTCTTGGGGTTAGTGGAAAGCAGAACCTTTTCTTAAGCTCTTGGAATCTGGTAGAGCACTGTCTCTTTAGTTTATCTCTAGGTGCTGGTTATGTGTTGATTTGTTTTGTCTTGGTTTTATGGTTTAATATTTTGAAAAGGTGAAGCTGGTGCATTTTATTGTTATTATTGATTCAGTTGTGTTGGGTCGCTCTGCTGTTTTCTTTGTGATGGTGGATTCACTGTGTGTAGTGTGGATATGTGTTTCTTTCTTTCGTAAAGAGGGTTTAGAGTTTGAAGCGGGAGGTTTTATGGTAATTGGCTGAATATGGTTTCTTCTACTGAATGAGTGAAGTTATTGGCAGAGAAGGTGGGAGCAGAAAAAAGGAAAGCTTGGTGTTGCTAGGGTCAATTTCTATGTCTTTGAGCAGGCTATTATTGATGATGTATTTATTTGTAAGACCATGGCTCAAACTCAGGAAAGATTCCTATTGTTAGAGCGTCGCAAACGTCTGCCAATTTCAGGCACACTCAAAGTTCCCACCTCTGCAGTCCCACAGCACCAAAGAACAGCTCCAAGGCAAAATTCATGGGACCACAGTCAGCTGCGGTTTCTTTGCTCTCCGTGCTCCATCTGCCCGCGGTGCTGACACAATCCCACCAGACCGCTAATGACTGGATCTGGAGTTTGTCTGTGATACCGCCCACCTGCAGTGCCAAATATGCACACAATTTCAGCTGTGTTGGAGTCAGGGGAGTACCTGCTAGTGACCTGCGGTCCCGATATCCATGACAAAGAAAAGCATGATGTCTCCCAATCTGACCCAAGCCCACTCTGTGGTCCACTGTGAGGGGAGGGAGCTAGCCTTTCTGGTGCAGCAGTGAGTTCTCTGCCTGAATCTCAGCAGTGGTGCCCATGCCAGCCTGCACCCAGATGACCTAAATTACTGACAAAATCGGCTGCTGGAGGCAGGTCTCTGCTGCTGCCCACTGGAATATTGTAGTGGTCGCTGGTGTGCTGCTATACGTTGTCTTCCTTCTTGGCTCAGGGATCTCAGGCAGCCACCCTCACCGGCAGACAGTGATTGCCCCAGGAAAGTTTCCAGTGGCCTCTCTCGGGTGCCCGTTTGTCCTCCACCGGTAGTTCTTTCCTAAATAATCTCCCTGTGCCTTTCCTCTTATTCTGCTCTTCTGTGTTTGGTGCACTCTGATTCAGTGAGCTGTTCAGAGCACCAAAGTTCCTAATTCAAACTGTTGTACCTAGTTTTCAAAGTCCTTAGATGCCAGAGGGAAAAAGCGTGCTGCTCACTGGCAAGACTCCATTTTGAATGCTCCTTTCATATCCTTTTGATGCTTTCTGAATCTTTCAATATTTTGCCCATAAAATCTTTCAATATTGCAACTCAGGCTTGAATTTTTCTTCAGTTCTTTCACCTTGAGAAATACTGAGCGTATTCTTCCCTTTTGGTTTTCTAACTCCAAGTCTTTACACGTTTCATTGTAATACTTTATTCTTCTCTAGCTGGCCTTTGAAATCTTCTGTTCAGCTCTTTTCTTTTGTCACATCTTCTATTTGCTTTAGCTTTTCTACATTCAAGAGCTAGTATCATAGTCTCTTCTGACATCCATTTTGGTCTTTTCTTCCTTTCCTGTCTTTTTAATGTCCTTTTGCTTTCTTCATATATGATATTCTTGCTGTTATCCCACAACTCCTCTGGTCTTTGGTCATTGGTGTTCAGTGTGTCAAATCTATTTTTCACATGGACTCTAAATTCAAGTGGGATATTCTCAAGGTCATATTTTCACTCATGTGGACTAGTTTTAATTTTCTTCAGCTTCAACTTGAACTTGTGTAGGAACAATTGATGATCTGTTTCATAGTCAACTCCTGGTCTTGTTTTGACTGATGACATTGAGCTTCTCCACCAGTTCTTTGCACAAATGTAGTCATTTTATTCCTGTGTATTCCATCTGGCAAGGTATACATGTATAGCCACCACTGATGTTGCTGAAAAAAGGCATTTGCAATGGCTAAATTGTCAGTCTTGCAAAATTCTTTCTTGCCATCTCTGGCATCATTTCTATCATAAATAATAAAATCATTATTTTCCAACATCCAGTGATTCTTCTTTGTTTCAAACTTTTAAATCCCAGTCACCAGAAATAATTAATACAGCTTGATTGCATACTTGGTCAATTTCAGACAGCAGAAGTTGGTAAAAAAAAAAAATCTTTAATTTCTTCATCTTTGGCTTTAGTGGTTGGTGTGTAAATTTGAATAACAGTAACATGAACAGGTCTTTCTTGTAGGCATATGGACATTATCCTATCACTGGCAGTGTTGTACTTCAGGATTGGTCTTGAAATGTTCTTTTTGATGATGAATGCAACACCATTCCTTTTCAGTTTGTCATTCTCAGCATAGTAGACCATATGATTGTCTGATTCAAAATGACCAATACCAGTCCATTTCAATTTACTGACACATAAGATATTGATCCTTATGCATTTTATTTCATTTTTGAAAACTTCCAATTTTCCTAAATTCATACTTTATACATTCCATGTTTCAGTTATTAATGGATGTTTGCAGCTGTGTCTTCCCATTTTGAGTCATGCCCCATTAGCAAATGAAGGTCCCAAAAGCTTTCCTCCATCTATATCATTAAGGTCAACTGTACTTTAGAAAGAAGCTCTTCCCAAGTTGTACTTTGAGTGCCTTCCAACCTGAGGGGCTCATCTTCCAGCACTATATCAGACAATGTTTCATGGCTATTCATAAAGTTTTCCAGTAGTGTATCAGAGTGTTTCATTGTTATCCTTAAGGGTTCCACTGGCAAGTTTTTTCAGAAAGTGGCCTCATCCATCTTCCCTGTCTGTCTTAGTCTAGAAGCTCTGCTGAAACCTATCCACTGTGGGTGACCATGCTGGTATTTAAAATACCAGTGACATAGCCTCCAGCCTCATGGCAACATGCAAGACACCACAACGTGACAAACTGACAAAGGTCTGGTGTGTTTATATCTTTATATGAATGTATGTGTGTATGTATGTGCGTATATGTATGCACATGTATGTTTGTGTGTGTGTGTGTAAGGTGCTGTTAAGTTGGCTCCAACTCATAGGTACTCCATGTAAAATATCAAAAATAAACCCCAGTGCTGGGCCATCCTCACAATCCTTACTACTTGATCCCATCATTGAAGCCACTGTGTCTATCCATCTCGTAGATGGTCTTTCCCTTTTTGACTGATGCTCCACTTTATCAAACATGGTATCTTTCTCTAGGGACTGGTTTTGGGTTTTACATGTAGGTCTTTGATCCATCTTGAGTTTGCTTTTATGTATGGTGTGGAATAAGGATCTTGTTTCATTTTTCTGCAAATGGATATCCAGTTTTACTGGCACCATTTATTGAAGAGATTCTCTCTTCCCCATTGAATGGCTTTTAGCCCTTTGTCATAGATCTCCTATCCATAGGTGGATGGATCTATTTCTGAACTCTCAATTCTGTTCCACTGGTGCATGTGTCTATCATTGTACAAATATCAGGCTCTTTTCACCACTGTGGATGTATAGTAAGATTTGAGATCTGAGAGTGTGAGACCTCCTATTTTGTTTTTCTATTTCAATAGTGCTTTGCTTATCTGTGCTATCTTTCCTTTCCATATAAAATTAGTTATTGATTTTTCCATGTATTTTAAGAATGCTGATGGAATTTGGATTGGGATTTTATTGAATCTATAGATTGCTTTGGGTAGAACTGACATTTTCACAATGTTCAGTCTTCCTACCCATGAGCATGAGATATTCTTCCATTTGTGTAGGTCTCTTGTAGTTTCTTGTGGTAGTGTTTTGCAGTTTTCTTTGTATACAACTTTTGTGTGCCTAGTATGATTTATTTCTAAGTACCTTATCTTTATGGTAGCTATTGCAAATGGTATTTATTTCCTTATTTTCTTTTCAGAGACCTCTTTGCTGGTGTAGGGGAATCTAACTGATTTTTGTATGTTGGTCTTGTATTGTGCCACTTGGCTGAATCTTTCAATTAGTCCCAGTAGTTTTCTTGTGAGTCTCTCGAGTTTTCTATGTATAGGATCATGTCATCTGCAAATAG
>NW_006922306.1:669552-670539 GCF_000298275.1 Orycteropus afer afer | reverse complement strand
AGGAATGGGTGCTGGATTTTATCAAATGTGTTTTCTCCATCAATTGACATGATCATGTTGTTCTTTTCCTTTGTTTTATTTATATTGTAGATTACACTGATTGTTTTTCTAATGTTGAACCATCTTTGCTGTGATAGTTAAGGTTTTATATCAGCTTGGCTGGGCCTAGTTGAGTGGCTAGGCAGCTGGATGTTCTTATTCCCCATGGTGAGATTGGCAATTAACTCCCTGGAGGAATCTACTGGAGCAGCTGAGTAGCTGCTTTAGAGATGTAGTCTGCTTCCAGTATACAAGAAGCAGCTTTGAGTAAGGTCTCTGGCTTCTAGCACACTTGAACCTTGCATGTAACCAAGCTTTTGTTCAGCAGCCTTCCATAACTGCTGGTCTTGGGACTTTTTCTGAACTTGAATTAGTGGGCTGCTGTGTTGTTTGGCAATATCAGGATTGTGCCTTTTCACTTGTCGACTTTGGGTTTGTCAGACTCAGCAGCCAGTATCTTCCTGAGTGAAGAAAATCCTCTAGCTTCAGTGGGTGGAGAGCAAGAGGCAGAGCTGAAGCTCAAGGTTGAGGGGCTTTCACCCAGCCCCTCGAGCCTGGTACTTTGAGCTCAGACTTTTAGCCTCCCAAACTGTAAGAGAATAAATGAATTTATTGTTTAAGCCATCCCATTTGTGGTATAATCTTGTCAGAGTGGCACTAGGTAACCAGAACACTTGCATACCTTGTATTTTGGTTCTCCAGTGTCACTCTAAGAGAAAATGCCACAAATAGGTGGCTTTAACAAACAGGGAATTATTCTCTTAGAGTTTAGGATGCTAGAAGTCTGAGTTCAAAGTGCCAACTCTAGGGACTTGGGTGAAAGGTTCTCAAGCATAGGCTTCTGCTCTGCTTCTTGCTGCCAGCCCACTGAAGCTGGCGGCATCTCTTAGCTCAGGCAGCTGGCTGCTGAGGTTGACAAATCCAAGGTCGACAGGTAAAATGGCACAG
>NW_006922306.1:666577-669081 GCF_000298275.1 Orycteropus afer afer | reverse complement strand
GGTTATGCTTGCTTCATAGAATGAATTTGGGAGTATGTTATCCTTTTCTATGCACTGGAACAGCTTGAGTAGGATAGGTGACACCTCTTTTCTGAATGTTTGATAGAATATCCTAGGGAAGCCATTTGCACCAGGACTTCTTTTGTGTGTGGGGAATTATTTTTTTTATGACCTGCTCAATTTCTTCCTTTGTTATGGGTCTGTTCCAGTTTTCTATCTCAGTCTATGCTAGTTTAGGTAGGTCTTGTGTTCCTAGGAATTTGTCCATTTTTTCTAGGTTTTCAAATTTGTTGGAGTAGAGTTTTTTGTAGTAGTCTGTTATCCTTTTTTTTTCCGTTGCTTCTGTTGTGATGTCACACATTTCATGTTTTATTCATGTTATTTGCATCTTCTCTCTCTTTTCCTTAGTTAAATTTGCCAGTGGTTTGTTGATTTAATTAATCTTTTTGAAGAACCACCTGCTCCTCTTGTTTATTTTCTCTATTGCTTTTCTGTTTTCTGTTTCATTTATTTCTGCTCTGATCATTATTATTATTATTTTCTTCTGGAGACTGAGCACTGTTGGCATAGTGGATAAGGAATTTGGCTGCTACTCAGAAGAACAGTGGTTCAAAACCACCAGCCTCTCTGTAGAAAGGAGATGGGGCAATCTATTTCCCTAAAGATTTACAGCCTTGGAAACCAATAGAGGTTGCTATGAGTAGGAATTGATGCTATGGCAGTGTGTTTCTGGGTATTTTTTGTTGTTGTTGTTGCTGTTCTGTTTTTTGGTTTGGAGACTGATGGCTTCTTTTGTTGTTCTTTTTCTAATTGTTGGAGTTACTTGGTTCAAGTATTGATTTTGGTTCTTTCTTTTTTGATGTGTGCATTAATTGCTACAAATTGACCTCTGAGTACTGCTTTCACTGTGTCCCAGAGGATTTGATATGTTGTGTTTTCATTCTCATTTGTTTCTAGGAATTTTTGTATTTCACACTTTATTTCTTCTGTTACTCAGTGGTTCTTTAGCAGACTTTTATTCAGTTTATATATATTTGACTTTTTTTTCCCCTAGCCTTCCTATTGTTGTTTTTAATTTTATAGCATTGTGATCTGAGAAGGTGCTTTGTAGAATTTCAACGTTTTCAAATTTATTGTGGCTTGATTTGTGGCCTAACATATAGTATATTCTGGAGAATGATCCATGTGTACTGAAAAATAATGTGTATTTTGTTTTTGTTGGGTGTACTGCTCTGTATGGCTATGAGGTCAAGTTGATTGATTGTGTTGTTGAGATCTTCCATATCTTTGTTGAGTTTTTTCTGTTTTCTCATTCTTCTGTCCTTTGTCAAAAGTGGTGTGTTAAAGTCTCCCCCTATTTCTCCTTTCAATTCAGTTAATGTTTGCTTTATGCATTTTAGAGCTTTTTCATTGGGAGTTTTGATATTTATTACTGTTATATTCTCTTGGTCTATTGACCCTTTTATCATCATATAATGCCCTTCCTTATCCCTTGTACTGAATTATGTCTTGAAGTCTATTTTTTTTTCCAGAAATTACTTTCATCACTCCTCACTCCTGCTTTTTTGTTTGTTTGTTTGTTTATCTTTATCTTTGTGTGTAAGGTGAATCTCTTTTAAGCAGCATATTGAGGGTTTTGGTTTCTTATTAAATCTGCCACTCTTTCTCATGACTGCTGCATTCAATCCATTTATATTTAGTGTTATTAATGATAGGTATAAATTTACTGTTATCATTCTTTTGCATATTTTTGTTGTGGTACTTATGATTTCTTTGTTCCAAGTATTTTTCTCTGCTGAGTTCATTTTGTTATCAGATTTTCTTTCCCTTTTCTTCATTATTGTTGCTTTTGTATTTACTAAATCCTTGTGATTTTATCCTTTCCTATTTTGGTTATAAGGCTTATTAATTATCTTTGTGGTTACACTGTAGTAAATTCTTATCCCCCTATGTTTGGAACAATCTGTTCTATATTGACATTGTCCTGACTTCCTATCCATATGAAAGCTTTGTTATTATATCCTTTATTCTCTCTATTTTTATTGTAGTTGGTATCATTTACAGATTTGCTACTCTGGTTCTCTGTTTTCCATTTTGTAACCTTATTTTAAGTTTTGAGAATTCTTTTCCTGGGTTGGTTACTGGATAGTGTTGTCATCTGTCTTAATCTTCAGTTGTTGCCTTTGTTCTTGGTTTTATATCCAAATGACTCCTTTCAGTATTTCTTGTAGGGTTGGTCTGACTTTTACACATTTCTTCAATTTCTGTTTGTCTGGGAATATCCTAATTTCATCATCATATTTGAGGGACAGTTTGACTGGATATATAATTTTTGGTTGGCAATTTTTTTCCTTCAAGATTCTGTATATGCCATCCCATTGCCTTCTTGCCTGCATGGTTTCTGCTGAGAAATCAGAACTTAGTCTTACCAGTTTCTCGTTACACCTGAGCCCATCATAGCAGCCACTGTGTCAATCCATCTCGTTGAGGGCCTTACCTTTTTC
>NW_006922306.1:664253-665369 GCF_000298275.1 Orycteropus afer afer | reverse complement strand
ATCCTTGCTATACCTGAGCCCATCATAACAGCCACTGTGTCAATCCATTTTGTTGAAGGCCTTACCCTTTGTCATTGGCCCACCACTTTACCAAGCATGATATTCTTCTCCAGGGAATGGTCGCTTCTGACAATATGACCAAAATAGTTGAGACAAAGTCTGGCCATTCTTGTTTCCAAGGAGCATTCCAGCTACACTTCTTCCTGGACAGAATTGTTTGTTCTTCTGGCAGTCTATGGTATTTTCAGTATTATTTGCCAAAACTACAATTCAAAAGCATCAACTCATCTTCAAGCTTTTACATGCATATGAGGCAATTGAAAATACCATGACTTGGGTTACATACATCTTAGTCTTCAAAGTGACATCTTTGTCACTACAAAGAGTTTTATTTTTGTAGCAATTTTCCCACTGCAATATGATGTCTAAATTCTTGACTGTTGCTTCCATGGGTATTGATTGTGGATCCAACTAAAATGAAATCTTTCACAACTTCAGTTTTTCTCCACTTATTGGTCTAGTTGTGAGGATTTTTGTTTTCTTTATGTTCAGGTGTAATCCATACTGCCGACTGTAGTCTTTAATCTTCATCAGTAAATACTTCAAGCCATCTTCACTTTCAGCAAGCAAATTAAAGTCATCTGCATATCTCAGGTTGTCAATGAGTTTTTCTTCAATCCTGATACTGCATTCTTCTTCAAATAGTTCAGCTTCTCAGATTATTTGCTCAGCATACAGACTGAATAATTATGGTGAAAGGATAAAACCCTGATACACACCCTTCCTGATTTTAAACCATGCAGTATCCCCTTGTTCTGTTCAAAATACGCCCTCCTGGTCTATGTGCAGGTTTCTCATATGTACAATTAAGTGTTCTGGAGTTCTCATTCTTCACAATGTTATCCATAATTTGCTGTGATCCACGTAGTCAAATGTCTTTGCATAGTCAATAATACACAAGTAAACATCTTTGTGGTATTCTTTGCTTTTGGCCAAGATCCATCTGATATCAGCAATGATATCCCTCACTCCACATCCTCTTCTGAATCCAGCTTGCATTTCTGGAAGTTCTCTGTCAATATACTGCTGCAATTGTTTTTTAATTATCTTCAGTAA
>NW_006922306.1:659037-659823 GCF_000298275.1 Orycteropus afer afer | reverse complement strand
GTTAATTGGTTTCCCTTTTCTTTGTTGAAGAGGGTCTGTGCAATCCTTCTGCCTAGTCCGCCAACTTGCCGGAACCCCCCTTCAGTAAGATTTTACATGCATGTGATATCAATGATATTGTTCAATAATTTCCGCATTCTGTGGAATCACCTTTCTTTGGAATGGGTATAAATATAGACATCCTCCAGTCAGTTGGCCAGGTAGCCATCTTCCAAATCTCTTGGCATAGCTGAGTAAGTGCCTCCAACACTGCATCCATTTGTCAAAACATCTGTCAATTCCTGAAGACTTGTTCTTCACCAATCCTTCAGTGCAGCTTCAACTTCTTCTTTCTATACTACTGGTTCTTGATCATATGCCACCTCCTGAAATAGTTGAACACAGACCAATTTTTTTTCTTTTTTGTATAGGGACTCTCTGTATTCCTTCCATTTTCTTTGGATACTTCCTGAATCATTCACTTTTTTGCCCATAAAATCCAATATTGCAACTCAAGGCTTGAATTTCTTCTTCAGATCTTTCAGATTGAGAAATGTCAAGCATATTCTTCCCTTTTGGCTTTCTAATTCCAGGTCATTGCACATTTCACTACAATAATTGTGATTGAATAATTTCTTTTAGAAAGATCAGCACAAGGCTGATCTCCATGAGGTGGAGGTTAAAGATGTCACAAAGGTCCAACTTTTTCAAACTGCCATGACACTCCATCATCTCTGACATAAACTCCTCCTCTTTTCCTCAATAATCCCCCTCCTGTCAGGGTTCTGTAGTTCACTGTAACATATC
>NW_006922306.1:653986-658672 GCF_000298275.1 Orycteropus afer afer | reverse complement strand
AGCAAAGTGATTAGGATTTATAATACATCACAAAATGAAGGGTGATGGCTAGAAGGGCCATATTAAGCAATTCACTGAACTGCAAATTGATTTTTTCTTCTCCAGCTTCTCTTTGAAATCTTCTTTTCAGCTCTTTTGTCTCGTCATTTCTTCCATTTACTTTAGCTACTCTTCATTCAAGAGCAACTTTCAGTCTCTGACATTGGTTTTGGTCTTTTCTTCTTTTCCTGTCTTTTAAATGACCTTTTGCTTTCTTCATGTATGATGTTCTTGATATTGTCCCACAATGCATCTGGTTTTCAGTCATTGATGTTCAGTGAATCAAATCTACTCTTCAGGTGGTCTCTAAATTCAGGTGGGATATAATCAAGGTCATATTTTGGCTCTTACGGACTTATTTTAATTGTCTTCAGCTTCAATTTGAAATTGCACATGAGCAACTGATGGTCTGTTCTGTAGTCAGCTCATGGCCTTGTTTTGGCTGATTATATTGAACTTCTCCATCACCTCTTTCCACAGATGTAGTTGATCTGATTTCTGTATATTCCATCTGGCAAGTTCTATGTGTGTAACCATATTTTATGTTGTTGAAAAAAAAAATGTATTTGCAATGAATAATTCATTGGTCTTGTGAAATTCTGTTATGTGATTTAAGGCATCATTTATTTCACCAAGGCTATATTTTCCATCTACTGATGATTTTTCTGTTTCCAACTTTTGCATTCCAATCACCAATAATTATCAATACATTTTGATTGCATGTTTGGTCACTTATAAATTGCCAAAGTTGGTAATCAAAACAAAACTTCAATTTCTTCATCTTTGGCTTTAGTAGTTGGTGTGTAAATTTGAATAATGGTAGTATTAACAGGTATTCCTTGTAGGTGTATGGATATTATCCTATTACTGACAGCGGTGTACTTCAGGATAGATCTTAAAACATTTTTTTTTTGTGATGATGAATGCAATGCCATCCCTCAATTTGTTATTCCAAGTGTAGTAGATCATATGATTGTCTGATTCCAAATGGCCAACACCAGTCCATTTCAGCTCACTGATGCCTAGGATATCAATATTTATACATTCCATTTCATTTTTGACAGATTCCAATTTTCCTAGATTCCTACTTCATGCATATTATGTTTTGATTATTAATGGATGTTTGCAGATGTGTCTTCCCATTTTGAGTCATGTTCCATCAGGAAATGAAGGTCCAGAAAGCTTTACTCCATCCATGTCTTTAACCCACACATATATACAGTTTTGACAGGATATTTCCACATATATATTTACATGTGCTGCAAATATATCCATGAACATAGTGGAACATACAGAGGACAAAGTTATGAAAACTTCTTAGCCATAACCAAACAACTTGAGGGAGTAGGTCACTGGGTATATAACTCAGGACCATAGCCTCTGGGGACATCATGATCAACTGGCATAGCATAGCCCACAAAAACAGTGTTCTACATCCTGCTTTGGTGAGTAGCTACTGGGATTTTAAAATCTTGTGAGAAGCCATCTCACATACAACAATTGGTCTCTCCCCATTCAGAGTGAAAAAGAGCGAAGAAAATCAAAGACAAGAGAAAATAATTAGTCCAAAGGATTAATGGACCATGTGAATCTTAACTTCCATTACCAAAAGAATTAGATGATGTCCTGCTTCCACTGGTGACCACTCTGCAAGGGATCACAATTGGAGGTCCTGGATAAGGCCAGCTTTCTTGGTTTAATGGAGATTGATGGAACCCCTGAGACTATGACTCTCAGCCATGCTTCAAGTATGAACTCACTTCTGTGGCTCAACTTTCAGACAGAAAATACCTACAAGGTGAACAATCACACTAGGGAGGTATGTACTCTTTAGAAAAATAAAAAAATATGAAATCAAAAGGGCAGCATTTGCCCAGAGATAAAACTCAGAAGGCAGGAAAGAAGACAAGTAGAAACAGTAAACACAGGGAGGAAGTGGGAAGAGTGCTATTACATTGTGGGGACTGCAATGAATGTCACAAACCAACATGTGTATGAATTGTTCAATGGAACCCAATTTGCTCTGTAAATTTTCACCCAAATCACAACAAAATTAAAAAAAATGAAGGCAAAATTTCAGTTGCATCCTTTGCTTGCAATCTATACTCAAGATCAGTCTGTTAGGGTTTAGCAGGAACTCAAGCATATTCACTTTCTACAATAAATGTCCTTGCAAATAAGCTACAATTAAGGCCATACTATAAATTATGTGAAAAAAAATCTCATCTTTAATTGTAAGAATCTAATTAACAATTTTAAGTTACTGTGCAATACATTTATGCCTATTATCTCTTTTAATTCTCTCCACAAGTCTATGAAGTAGGAACAATCTATCTTTGTTGTACAGATGAGGAAACTGATGCACACACACAAAAAAATAAATAATATGACCAAGTTTATTCAGCTTATCAGTATCATAGCCAACCTTAAACCTAGGCAGTATATATTTATCCACTACATATGCAAGGAAATTCCAACAACATGACAAAAAGCACAATAGAATGACAGCAATAAATTCAAAACTATCACTAATTACACTCAATATGAGTGGACTAAATACATCAATCAAGAGAAAGATAGTGGCAGACTGGATAAGAAAAGAAGACCCATCAAAATGCTGCCTACAAGAGACCCACATTAGACACAAAGATAAAAACAAATTAAAAGTGAAAGAGTGGAAAAAATGATACCCAGTCAACAGTAATCAAAAAAGAGCAGGAGTGGAAATATTAATTTCTGGTAAAATAGACTTTAAAGTGAAAAACAACATAGGAGAACAAAGAAGGACACTATATGATGCTGAAACAATCAATTGACAAAGAAGACATTACAATGATAAATATTTATACACCCAAAGAAAGTGCTCCAAAATGTGTGAAGCAAATATTGAATTGAAAAGGACAAGAGACAATTCTAAAATAGTACTAGGATACTTTAACACACCACTTTCAAGGAGGGACAGGTCAACTGGAAAAAAACACAAGATATAGAAGGACTCAACAACACAATCAACCAACCCGACTTCATAGAAATATGCAGAGCATTCCACCCAAAAAAAGCACCATTCACATTCTTCTCCAGTGCACATGGATCCTTCTCCAGAATAGATCATATATTAGGACACAAAACAAGCCTCAATAAACTCAAAAGCATTGAAATACTATAAACCATCTTCTCAGACCACACTGCTATAAAATTAGAAATTAATAATAGGAAGATCAAGGAAAAATTATCAAACATGTGGAAGTTGAACAATTCCCTGCTCAAAAACTACTGGGTAATAGAAGAAATAAAAAGTGAAATGAAAAAATTCCTAGAAACAAACAAGAATGAAGATACGTCACATCAAAACCTTTGGGACCCAGCAAAAGCAGTACTCTGATGTGAGTTTATAGCAAGAAATGCATACAGCAAAAAAGATGAAAGAAACAAAATCAACACTGTAACTCAACAACTAGAAAAACAACAACAAATGAACTCTAGAGCATCTAAAGGTAAGGAAATAATAAAGATTAAAGCAGAAATAAATTAAACAAAAACAAAAACAAAAAACATTAGAGAAAATCAACAAAACAAAAAGCTGGTTCTTCGAAAAGATTAACAAATTTGACAAACCATTGGCAAGTCTAACAAAAGAAAAGAAAGAGAAGATGCAAATTACAAGAAGAGTAAATGAAAATGGTGTCATCACAACAGAACCAACTGAAATTTAAAAAATAAGATACTGACAGAATATTGTGAAAAAAATGTACTCCAACAGATTTGAGAACTTAGAAGACATGAACCAGTTTCTAGAATCACAAAACCTACCTAAACGATCCCACTCAGAGATAGAATACTTGAACAGACCTATAACAAAAAAAGAAATCGAGCAGGACATTAAAAACAAACAAACAAACAAACAAAAAACTTCCCACAAAGAAAAGTCCTGGCCCTGATGACTTCACTGGAGAATTTTACCAAATATTCAGGGAAGAGTTGACACTTATACTACTCAAGCTATTCCAGAACATAGAAAAAGATGCAATATTCCCAAACTCATTTTATGAAGCAAGCATAACACTAATAACAAAACTAGGGAAAGACACCACTAAAAAGGAAAACTACACACCAATACCCCTCATGAACATAGATGCAAAAAACTTAAACAAAATCCTAGCCAACAGAATCCAACAGCACGTCAAAAAAAAATTCATCCTGACGAAGTTGGATTCATACCAGTTATGCAAGGGTGGTTCAACATCAGAAAAACAATCAATGTAATCCACCACATAAACAAAACAAAACAAAAGAAACATCTGATTATATCAATCGATGCAGAAAAGGCATCTGATAAAATCCAACACCCGTTCCTGTTCAGAACTTTCAGCCAAATAAGGATGGAAGGGAAATTCCTCAACATAATGAAAGGCATATATGCAAAGCCAACAGCCAGCATCATTATTAATGGAGAAAGACTCAACACATTCCTCTTATGAAGGGGAAACAGACAGGGATGCCCTCTATCACCACTTCTATTTAACAGTGTATTGGAAGTCCTGGCCAGGGCAATAAGGCAAGAAAGAGAAATAAAAGGCATAAAAATTGGCAAAGAGGAACTAAAACTATCTCTATTTGCAGACAATATGATCCTTTACATAGAACACC
>NW_006922306.1:633374-635339 GCF_000298275.1 Orycteropus afer afer | reverse complement strand
TTGTGTATTAATGGTTGGTTGTTATTTGCTATTTTTGGTTCTCTGATCAAAGGACTCCCTTTAGCATGTCTTGTAAGGTTGGTCTGGTTTTAATGAATTCCCTTAGTTTCTGCTTATCTGGAAATCTCCTAATTTCACCATCATATTTGAGGGACAATTTTTAAAAATAAAAAAAATCAGTTGAGGACTGAGTAGGGCACCCAGGCTCCGTCTGAGCACACATACTGTGATGGAGTTTTTGTGGGCCCAGAAAGTAGGTTGGAGTGGGGTTGGCCACACCTCCGTTCACCAAGTGGGTGTAGGGTGTAGTAAGAAAAAGAATGTTGTATGTTTTCAGTCTTGCAGGTCCCGAGTGTCCTTGGTGTTGCTGGAAAGCAGAATGTATTTTTAAGCCCCAGAAATCTGTGAGAGCACCGCCTCTTTAAATATCCAAAATAGTCAAGCTGCTTTTTAAACCTTCAAAATGTCGGTGCCCTCTGGACAGGCAAAAGTCCACAGCTCAGCCCACCTTTCTCTTCCCCTTCCCCGTTTGTTCCCCAGCCACCGTACATAGTCCTCCATGCAGTCCCTGGCTAGTAGGGGATTTTTATGTTAATTCTTATGTCCTGCCACCACAGGAATCTGCGAGAGCACTGTTTCTTTAAATATCCAAAATAGTCAAGCCGCTTTTTAAACCTACAGAATGGCGGCACCCTCTGGACCAGCAAAAGTCCTCAGCTCAGCCTACCTTTCTCTTCACCTTCTCCGTTGTTCCCCAGCCAGCCTGCACAGTCTGTGCTGTCCCTGGCTAGCAGGGTGATTTTTAGTTTAATTTTTAGGTCCTACCACCACTCAGGAATGTCCAAGCTGTTTGTACTGTCAGGGGAGCTCAGGTCCCTGCCAGACCGCACCTCCGTATGTCTCGTTTTTTGGTATTTTCACACAAATTCTTCTGCTAGCTGAGGTTTCATCTACTTCTGTATCCTTCCCTTCAAGGTTCAGGAGTCCAAGATTATCTTCTGTGTCTGTGTTAATTGGTTTCCCTTTTATTTGTTGAAGAGGGTCTGTGCAGTCTTTCTGCCTAGTCTGCCATCTTGTAGGAACTCCAAAATCATACCATTTATAATAGCTACTAAAAAGATAACATATCTAGGAATAAACCTTACCAGAGACACAAAAGACCTGTACAAAGAAAACTATAAAACACTATTACAAGAGACAATGAGGGTTCTACATAATTGGAAGAACCTGCCTTGTTCATGGGCAGGTAGACTGAATATTGTGAAAATGTCAATACTACCTAAATCAATCTACACATTTAATGCAATCCTGATCCAGATATCAACAAAATTGTTTAAGGACATTGAAAAACTAATTACTAACTCATATGGAAAGGAAAGAGACTTCGGATAAGCAGAGCACTTCTGAAGAAGAACAAAGTGGGAGGTCTCATGCTCCAGGATCTCAAAACCTACTATACCACCACAATAGTCAAAACAGCATGGTATTTGTACAATGATAGACAGACAGATCAATGGAATAGAATCAAAATTTCAAAAATACACCTATCCATCTATGGACATCTGATCTTTGACAAAGGTTCAAAGCCCATTAAATGGGGGAAGAGACAGCCTCTTTAACAAATGGTGCTGGCAAAACTGTATATCCACTTGCAGAAAAATGAAACAAGACCCATACCTCACCCCATACACAAAAACAAACCAATGTTGGATCAAAGACTTAAATGTAAAACCCAAAACTATAGAATTCATCAAAGATAAAATAGGGGCAAATCCAGGAGCCCTAATTTATGGCATAAATAGACTGTCAAGCATAACCCAGAATGTGCAGGAGATAGAAGAGAAGCTAGATGACTGGGACCTTTTAAAAATTAAATTCTTGTTCACATTGAAAGATTTCCTCAAAAGGTTAAAAAGAGAACCTATAGATTGGGAGAAAATATTTGCCTATGACATATCTGACAGA
>NW_006922306.1:629420-631159 GCF_000298275.1 Orycteropus afer afer | reverse complement strand
CAATGAAGGATATGCAAATCATCTCACAATGTGGATGAGCCTGGAGGGCATTATGCTGAGTGAAATAAGTCAATCACAGAAGGACAGATACTGTATGAGCCCATTACTGTAAAAAGACAAAGAAGGGTTTGCTTATGAAAGGAAACTCACTTTGTAGGCTACTGCGGAGGGGAAGGAAGGGGATGCATTAATTTCAGGCTAGTTGGGGGCCACATGCTGATGTGGGTAAGGGAAGGGATGAATTGAAAGAGTCTGTGACCACCATGATAACATTAGGAAATGGGAGGGCACTGAATTGTGCACATAAGAGATAGACGACAGACACTAATACCAACCAGTATATCCACAATACTGCATTACCATTAACACCAAACTCCAGGCTACAGATAAACACATAAACATCAGAAGATCAGGGGGAGGTCAGTGAACAGTAGCATACTTTAGACCAAGGAGAGATTCAGAGGGGGCTAATCTTGCACAGATACCAGTGATAAAAAATTCCTGCAATCCTTACAGAAACAAAAGAAGACAGACATAGAGTAATCCCTCACAGTCACCTAGACACTGTGGGAGAAAGATCCAATGGATCTACCAGCTCAGGAC
This sequence comes from Orycteropus afer afer, assembly GCF_000298275.1. Taxonomy (NCBI): domain Eukaryota; kingdom Metazoa; phylum Chordata; class Mammalia; order Tubulidentata; family Orycteropodidae; genus Orycteropus; species Orycteropus afer. Next base: position 630,556 of record NW_006922306.1, on the reverse strand, counting down.
CATGGTACTGGGGGACACCAGACTCAATTGGCACAACAAAATACATAATACTTGTTCTTCATCCTACATTGGTGAGTAGTGACTGGCTTACAAGCTTTCAAGTGGCCATCTAAGCTGCAGCTAATGGTCTCCTATCATTGGAAGCAAAGAAGAGTATAAAATAAGAAACCAAAGGCATTTAGAAGCAATCAACCCTAGGGTACGATGGCCCTCAAGACCTAAAGAACTAGATGGTGTCCAGCTACCAATGCCAACCATCCAGGAAAGGATCAAATCTGGAGATCCTGGATACAATGGGAGGAAAAATGTGGAACAAAATCCAAAAACTCAATAATGACCAGAATGACTGATTGGATGGAGTGTGATAGGCCTGCAATAAAACTCACTCCCAGGGTTTGGCTCTCAGCCCAGTAGTAAACAAGATGTACACAAAGAACACTCAACTCAGGGTGATGCACCTAAATACTCTATGGAAACGCAGCAGTTGGAGCAATCCACTACGGGACACCAGAGGGGCAACATTCAAACAGAGGAAATGCAGGATACACAAGAGTGCATAATTATGAAGGGCACAGGGGGAGGAAGGGTTAATGGAAGGAGAGAGGTGGAGACTGGATTAGGGTTGGGGATGGTAAATGGGGAGTGAAAATAAATGCACATGTAATGCTGAATGCAAAACAAACTGCTCTGTAAACTTGCACCTAAAGCACACACACATACACACACACACACAAAGATTCAAAGCCAGAATATTCTAAGTACCCCTAACTTAGTCTAACTGGGTACCTACAGAAAAGAAACTGGGCCTTTGGTTTCTCAAGGAAAATCTAGGGGCAAATTTAAGGGCCCTAATATATGGCATAAATAGACTATCAAGCATAACTCAAAACGCACAAACAGTGGAAGGTAAACCAGATGATTGGGACCTTCTAAAGATTAAATTGCTATGTGCTTCCAAAGACTTCTCCAAAAGAGTCAAAAGAGGACCTACAGATTGGGAAAAAAATATTTGTAATGACATATCAGACAAGGGACTTATCTCTAGAATCTATAGAAAACTCCAACACCTCAATAACAAAAAGACAAACAATCCAATTAAAAAATGGGCAGAAGACATGAATAGACACTTCACCAAG
>NW_006922306.1:625295-626700 GCF_000298275.1 Orycteropus afer afer | reverse complement strand
TAGGGTAAGTGTTCTGCTCACAGGCCTTTCAACTGTTTGGCTGAAAGCTAATCCGTGGAAGTCAGTACAGTTTCAGACCCAAAGAATAACCCAGGGCCATGGTCCCAGGAGTTTCTCCAGTCTCAATCCAACCAGTAATCCTTGTCATTTTTGTTTTTCAATTTTGTTCCACATTTTTCTTCCCACTTTATCCAGGATCTCCAGTTTTAATCCCTTTCTGAGTGGTTAGCATTGGTAGCTGGGCACCATCTAGTTCTTCTGGTCTTCTGGCCTGAAGGCAGGCATTCCAGTGGTCCATTATCCCCTTGGACTATTTGTCCCATATGACATTGATTTTCTTCACTTTTCTTTGTAACAGATGAGGGGAGACCAATAGTTGCATCTTAGATGGCCACTCAAAAGCTTTTAAGACCTCGATCACTGCTCAACAAATTAGGATGTAGAAACAATATTTTTATGTGTTATGTTGTGCCAATTGAGCTTGATGCCCCACAAGACCACAGTCCTGACCCCACAGGCCCAGTGACTCACTCCCTCAAGGTGCTTGGTTGTCCCTGAGAAGCTACTCTAACCGTGTCCCTTGCTAGTTCCATAATGTATATGTATATTTTTGTAGCACTAATACACATTTAAGAATATCATCAGCTAAATCTATCTATGGTCATGGATATATTCCCATTTGCTACACCTGATCTCACCTGTGTATGCATTCACCGATAAACTAATGTTTGTTGTTAGCAATAATGCAGTATTGTGTATATAATTGTATTTGCCTCTGTTGCCTATACCTTTTGTGCACATCGTTGTGTCTTCCTTTTCCCTACATTTATTGTGCTGGTCACACACTTTTGTTATATTGCCTTTCCCTTTACCTAAATCAACACATGTCTGTTAACTAGTCATCCCTGGTAAACAACAAAATAAATTTCCTTCCCTGCATAAACCGTTGCTTGACTTTTTGCAATAATGGACTCATAAAATATTTGTCCTTCTGTGATTGACTTATTTCACATGTCCTCCAAGTTCATCCATGTTATGAGGTGATTCATGGATTCTTCATTATTTTTTAATGTTGCATAGTATTCCATTGTGTGAATGTACCATAGTTTGGTTATCTATTCATCCGTTGATGGGCACTTAGGAATAGTGCTGAGATGAACATGGGTGTAGATATGTCTATTTGTGTCCTTGATATCACCTCTTTAGGATATATTCCTAGTAATGGAATTTCTGGATCAAATAGTATTTGTATTTCCAGTTTATTAAGGCAATGACATACCATTTTCCACAGTGGTTGTACCATTTTTACAGTCTCGCCAATAGTGCATGACAGTTCCAGTCTCTCCACATCCTCACCAGCATTTGTTCTTTCCTGTCTTGGTGAACTTTGTATATAGATAGATAG
>NW_006922306.1:624164-624626 GCF_000298275.1 Orycteropus afer afer | reverse complement strand
ATTTACCTCAAGTAGATACACTCCTTGGAGAGAACAATCATGGGAGAAAGAAGGGCTGCTTACGCACAGGGAGATAGCTCAGGGGGCAGGAGTCCATGGAGGGATGGACACTGGGAAGAGGTAACTGTGGGGAGGAGGTGGGAGGGGATCTGTTGCATTGTTTTAAACTGTGGTCAATGTCATGAGACAAAGTGTATGTAAACTGCTGTATGGAAAGTGAATTTGTCTGTAAATCTTCACCCAAATAACAATAATAATAATAAAAGAAATAACTAATAAGGAATGCAAATACACTCTTTAAAAAAATATTGTGATTTGGGTATAAATTTACAAAGCAGACTCATTTTACTCTAAATGGTTCATACACCTTTTGCTCTACAGCACTTATTACAATCCCAGCAATAAACAGTTATCCTTCCTTCTCCTCTCTGTGACTATCACTTCACTGTGTACTTCTTACCT
>NW_006922306.1:620841-621440 GCF_000298275.1 Orycteropus afer afer | reverse complement strand
TTCAGCTGTTGTGCCTATCCAGATTGCTGGTAGCAAGATTAGTCTAGCAAGTGCTTCCCCCTCAGTCCACTCCCATTCATGCTGGGTATGGTTACACAGGTACAAAACTAGTGGGCTATCTCGACCACTGAGCAGGATGGTAGTATTCACTGTCAGCCCTAGTTTGGCCATATGGGGAGAAGGTACAATCCATCTCATAAGGCCCTTGGGAATTCTGGCATACAGGTTCAGAGATATAGACACAGTTTCTTGCTTAGGGATCACCCCAGCCTCCGGCACCTGAAGTTGCATCCCAGGTCCAGGGACCACAGCTTCTGGCAGGAAGAAAGCAACGCTAGGTGATGTGGGGAAAAACTGTACAGTGGCACCAGCATCCTCCCTCACCTCTTATTTAGATCCCCCAGAAAAGCATAGGAATCTGTCAAGTGGTGATCCTCCCTTCACCCCCTCATGTTGAGTGTGAGCACACATTCATGAAGGAGTGTGAGCCAGTCCTTTAGGCCTTTATCTCCCCCAGTTTTAGAAAACAAATCTTTCAATTGCCCATTCCAGTTCTCTATCAAACCATTACTTTGAGGATGGTATGCAACATGGTATGT
>NW_006922306.1:615532-619950 GCF_000298275.1 Orycteropus afer afer | reverse complement strand
CAGTGAGACCGCTTTCTGTATTTCGGACATAGCCTGCTGTTGCTCTGGCCCCCATTCAAATGTATTTTTCTTCCTAGTAGCTTTATGGATAGGAGCCAGCAATATACCCAGGTGTGGAATATGTGTTCTCCTGAATGCAAACAAACCAATTAAATGTTGGGCTTCCTGCTTAGTTTTGGGGGTAGTTAGTGACAGCAACTTATTTTTGGTTACTTGTGGAATGTCATGGGTGGCTCCTGCCCAAGTTATTCCCAAGAATTTCATGGTTTGGGCAGGGCCCTGGATTTTTGCTGGCTTTATTAACCAGCCTTTATTGGTCATGTGGGCCACCACTGTTTTCAAATCTGCCCTAGCCTGTTCTTCTGTGTTTGATATTAACACAATGTCATTAATGTAATGTATCACTGTACTTGAAATCTGTACCAAGTCCAAGTCACTCTTAACCAAGCCATGACAATAAGCTGATGAATTCAAATAACCTTGGGGCAAAACTCTGAAGGTGTACTGAGAGCCTTCCCATGTGAAAGCCAACTGTGACCGACTTTTTTCCAAGATTGGTATGGAGAAAAAGGCATTTGCAAGATCAGTCACTGAGTACCAGCCTCTTTTGGCCTGTTGTATTTTCTGCACCACTGATACCATGTCTGGAACAGCTGAAGTTGCTGGTGGCACTACTTTATTTAGGCCTCGGTAGTCTACCGTCAGTCTCCATCAGCCATCTGCCTTTTTCACAGACTATATAGGGCTGTTATACAGAGAATTTGTTGGCACCAACACTCCAGTCTTCAACATGTCTTCAATCAAGGCACTAATTTCCTTCTGTCCACCAGGTATCCTATATTGTTTCAAGTTAACAACATGAATGGGTTCTGGCAATTCCAATGGTTCCCATTTAGTATATCCAATCAATACTGGCCTAAGAGCACACTTACACACCAGTTTTATAATATCAGGTAGAAGGAGATTTCTCCAATTAGACATAATATCCATACCAATAATACATTCAGGTAAAGGAGATGCAACTACTTCATACAACATATGTTTAAATCTTCCAATTCTCATCCAAACTTTCACTTTAGTCCCATCAAATGTTGCATCCTCATATCCCCTTAATCTAACCTTAGGCCCCTTCAACATTTAATTGACAGGTTTTGGGATGCCTGTGTCCAGGAGTCCCAAGAAGGTCTCTTCCCCACCCTCAGGCCATTTTACCCATACATTTGCATATGGCCTCTGGTCCCCTGCTGGGGGCTGGACTAGAAGACCCTAGCCCCCCTGTCAGTCTCTGGCTTCATCAATTAGCTGAGTCTCTGCTTCAACTGGTCCTAGATGGGAGTTCCTATTATTAAATTCCTCCTGAGTGGAGTGAATAGAACGAACTTATCTAGGCCTCCATATGGTGGAGGGGACCAGCAGGAGTTTCCGTTGGTCCACCCAATCTCCTGTAGTGCTGCATCAGCACTCTTGCCTTCACTCCATTAATGTCTACTATATTCATCCCATTACTTAACAACCATCGAAAAATCTCCGACCTGTTGACATAAGTTCTTTCCCTATTGCCCCTTTCCATTCTCCTATTAATCACTCTTATGCTTCTTGCATTTGTAAGACCCATGTGGGGAAGTTGTGCTAATAGACCTGACATGGCCTCTCAAATTGTTGCTTTGTTTTGCAACAGCAGAGTTACATGGGGTGCCCATGTAGAAGGAGCTCCCCTGATTACCATATCTGCCATGATCTGTGCAAGGGACATTCTCATTGGGTGAATATCTCGATCACCATAAAGCCATTCCAGCATGGCTTGCATAAGCAGCACATCAGCTGCTTCCTCTGGGGTGTTCCAGGGGGCATTTAGAGGGGGAGAGGGGTAGTTTCCCTTCTCAGGATACACAAACCTGACTGCAAATTTTATCCATTCCAACAGACTAGCTGCCCCCTCTGTGTTAACCTGCCCTGTAAATGGATCTTGGATCAACATTTGTGTCTGTTCCATAGTGAGTTGTGGGTCTTGCATCAATCCAAACATATTCTTCCACTCGGCAGTATTCAAAACTAAGGACACTGCCCCTAAATTAGTCACTCTCACAATCCATTTCAGTAAAGGTTCCTCGGGAAGCTGACGATACTGATCTACAAACTGAAGCAGCTCTTTCACACTATACCCTCTGTTTTCAATAGTTTCTTGGCTTTGCCTGTTCCCTTCCCGGACTACCTTTTTGGTGACCATTGGTCGTACCGGTACTGCCTGTTTTTCTGACACAATTTTTCCTTTCTGGGTAGGCCCTGAAACTAGGGATCAAAGCTCTAATTGGACTGGATCTGAGCTTGATTTAGTGCTACAACCCTGCTCTACATTCTTTTTCCCTGCCATTGCAGCTATTGCCGATAACAGCAACCAAGGAATTGTAAGTCTCGCCTTTTCCTCATCATTCTGTATTTCCATATACATACAACTAGGCAATTCCTCAGAAGTTAGATCCACCTCTCCTAAATCCCATGAATAGCTTTTGCCTTGGGTGACTGATCTCAACAAAAGTTGACTCTGACTCATAGTGACCCTAAGTAAAACAGAATAAAACACTGCTCTGTCCTGTATTATCCACACAATCCTTATTATAAGTAAGCCCATTGTTGGAGCCAATGTGTCAGTTGATGTTCTTGAGTCTACTTCAACTTTACCAAGCATGATATACCTCTCCAGGGAATGCTCTATTCTGACAATATGACTAAAGTAGGTGAGATGAAGCCAAAGCATTCTCCTTGAGAACAGGAATAATGCTAGAATGTCCTCTATAACCACTTCTTTTCAACATTGTATTGGAAATCCTAGCCAGGGCAGCATTCTGGCTGCCCTTCTTTCAGGACAGAATTGTTCATTCTTCTGGCAGTCCATGGTATTTTCAGTATTCTTTCCTAACTCCATAACTCAAAAGCATCGACTCTTCTTCAGTTTTCTTTATTCATTTTCCAGCTTTCACTTGCATTATGAGGTGATTGAAAATACCATGGCTTGGGTGAGGCACACCATAGTCTTCAAAGTGACATCTTTGCTACTTAATACTCTAAAAAGGTCTTTTGCAGTAGATTTGCACAGTGCAATAGTATGTCTGATTTCTTGAGTGCTGCTTCCATGAGTGTTGATTGTGGATCCAAGTAAAATTAAATCCCTGACAACTTCAATCTTTTCTCCATCTTCAATCATTATGTTTCTTATTGGTCCAGTTGTGAGGATTTTGTTTTCTTTATGTGGAAGTGTAATCCATACCAAAGACTGTAGTTTTTGATCTTCATCAGTAAGTGCTTCAAGTAATCTTCACTTTCAGCAAGCAAGATTGTGTCATCTGCATATTGCAGGTTGTTAATGAGTTTTCCTCCAATCCTGATGCCACATTCTTCTTCATATAGTCCAGTTTCTCAGATTATTTGCTCAGCATACAAATCGCATTAGTATGGTGAAGGATACATCCATGACACACACCTTTTCTGATTTTAAACCATGGAGTATCACCTTGTTCTGTTTGAATGACAGCATCTTGGTCTATGTAGAGGTTACTCATGAGCACAATTAAGTGTTCTGAAGTTCCCATTCTTTGCAATATTATCCATAATTTGTGATGATCAACACAGTCAGATGATTTTGCAGAGTCAATAAAACACAGGTAAACATCTTTCTGGTATTCTTTGCTTTTAGCCAACATCCATCTGCCATCAGCGATGATATTCTTCATTCTGTGTCCTTTTCTGAATCCAGGTTGAATTTCTGGAAGTTCCCTGTCAATATTCTGCTGCAATGGTTTTTTAATTATCTTTAGCAAAATTTTACTTGTGTGTGGTATTAATGATATTGAAACTATAAGAGACTTACAAAAATGGAAGAACATACCATGTCATGGATAGAAAAAAATGAACATTGTGAAAACATCAGTACTACCCAAAGCAATCTACAGATTCAATGCAATCCCAACCCAAATTCTATCCACATACTTTAAAGACATGGAAAAATCAATTGCTAATTTTATATGGAAAGGAAACAGTCCTTGGATAAGCAAAGCACTACTGAAGAAAAAAACAAAGTAGTGATCTGACCTCAAAAGCTCCTATACAGTCACAGTAGTTCAAACAATTTGTTATTGGTACAATGATAGACAAATCCAGAAATAGATTTATCCATCTATGGACAGCTGATTTTTGACAAAGGACCAAAACCCATTAAATGGGGAAGAAGTAGTGTTCATAATAAATGATGCTGGAAAAACTGGATGTCCATTTGCAAAAAAATGAAACAAGATCCATACCTCACACTGTACACAAAAACTAATTCAAGACAGATCAAAAAACTAAATGTAAAACCCAAAAATATAAAGTTCATCAAAGATAAAATAGGGACAAACTTAAAAAAAAAAAAAAAAAAAAAAAAA
>NW_006922306.1:605415-614661 GCF_000298275.1 Orycteropus afer afer | reverse complement strand
GGTATGGAAATTCTTTAAAAAGTTGCAAGTACAAATAGCATTTGATCCAGCAATCCGACTACTAAGAATATACCCTAAAGAGGGGATATCCGGGACACATGCCCACCCATGTTCATTGCAGCACTATTTACAATAGCAAAGAGATAGAAACAACCTAAGTGCCCATCAATAGATGAATGGCTAGCCAAACTATGGTACATACACACAATGGAATACTACACAACATTAAAGAATAATGAAGAATCAGCAAATAATCTCCCTAAAGTGGATGAACTTGGAGGACATTATCCTGAGTTAAATAAGTCAGTCACAGAAAGATGAATATTATATGAGCATTATGAAAAGCCAAGCAAAGTTTTACACATGAAAAAAAACTTTACTTGTTGGTTGCCAGGGATGAGAGGGCAGGGGAAGTGAGGGAAAATAGATAGATAGAGTAGAGGCAGGTTTGATATTGGAGAAAGAAAAAGCAATATAACAAAAGCATGTGACTAGCACAATAACACTAAGGAAAAGGAAGATATAGAGAGGTGCAAAAGAGGTACAGCAATAAAGGCAGATGCTACTTCATACACAATACTGCATTATCAGTAACAGCAAACACTAATCTAACTCACTCCAAACCAAATTCACTGCCATCGAGTCGATTCCGACTCATAGTGACCCTTACTTGGGTTTCCCCAGTGGTAAATCTTTATGGAAGTAGATTACCCAGCCTTCTTTCCATGGAGTGGCTGGTGGGTTTGAACTGCCAACCTTCTGGTTAGCAGTCAAATGCCTTAAGCACTATGCCACCAGAGTTCCTTGAAACACTAATCTGCAGGTGTAAATATAGGTAGACATGCAAGAAAATCAGGTATAGATTTGCTCTCTTGTACATAGGGATGCGATGAGTTGGAGCTGACTCAAAATGAAACAGTGCCCAGTCATGCACCATCCTCACAATCCTTGCTACACTTGAGCCCATCATTGCATTATCACTAAAAGCAAGCACTAATCTACAGGTAGACAGGCAAGAAGATCAAGTATGGATAAGAGAATGAAAATATATCCATGACCATACATAGGTTTGGCAGATGATATTCCTACATATATATTTGTATGTGCTATAAAAATGTCCATATGAAGTTTAATGTTAAGATAACTTCTTAGTCACAAAAAATACCTTGGGGAAGTGAGTCACTGGGCCTGTTGGCTGGGGACCACAGTTGTGGAGGACAACAAGCTCAATTGGTGCAACATGGTATACAAAAGTACTGTTCTACATCTTACTTTGGTGAGTAGCGACTGGGGTATTAAAAGCTTGCTAGCGGCCATTTTCTCAATGTTATCCATAATTTGTTATGATCCACACAATCAAATGCAAGTAAACATCTTTCTGGTATTCTTTGTTTTCAGCTAAGATCCATCTGACATCAGCAATGATATCTCGTGTTCCACATCCTCTTCTGAATCCAGCTTGCATTTCTGGAAGTTCTCTATCAATATATCGCTGCAACCATTTTTGACTTATCTTCAGTAAGATTTTATTTGCATGTGATATTAATGATATTGTTCGATTATTTCCACATTCCGTGGAATCACCTTTCTTTGGAATGGGTACAAATATGGATCTCTTCCAGTCAGTTGGCCAGGTATCTGTCTTTTAAATCTCTCTTGGCACAGCCCAGTGAGTGCCTCCACTGTTGCATCCATTTGTTGAAATATTTCAGTGGGTATTTTGTCAATTCTTGAAGCTTTGTTTTTCACCAACTTCTTCAGTGCAGCTTTGACTCCTTCCTTCAATACCATTGATTCTTGATCATATGTCACCTCCTGAAATGGATGAACATCAGCCAATTCTTTTAGGTACAGTGACTATGTATTCCTTCCATCTTCTTTTGATGTTTCCTGCATCATTCAACATATTGCCCACGGAATTTTTCAATATTACAACTCAAAGCTTAATTTTTTTCCTCAGTTCTTTCAGCTTGAGGAGTGCTGAGAGTGTTCTTCCCTTTTGGTTTCTTAACTCCAGGTGCTTGCACATTTCATTATAATAATTGACTTTGTCTTCTTGAGCTGCTCTTTTAAATCTTCTGTTCAGCTATTTTATCTTATAAATTCTCCCATTTGGTTTAGCTACTCTCCACTCAAGGGCAAGTTTCAGAGTTTCCTCTGATGTCCATTTTGGTATTTTCTTCCTTTCCTGTCTTTTTAATGACCTTTTCCTTTCTTCATGGATGATGTTCTTGATGTCATCCCACAATTCCTCTGTTTTTTGGTCATTGGTGTTCAATGCATCAAATCTATTCTTTAGATCATCTCTAAATCCAGGAGGGATATAATCAAGGTCACATTTTGACTCTCGTGGACTTGTTTTATTTGTCTTCAGCTTCAACTTCAAGTTACATATGAGCAGCTGATGGTCTGTTTCACAATCAGCTCCTGGCCTTGTTTTGCCCGAAGATATTGAGCTTCTCCACCACCTCTTGCCACAGATGTAGTCAGTCTGATTCCTGTGTACTCCATCTGGGAATGTCCATGTGTATAGCCATCATTTGTGTTGTTGAAAAAAGTAATTTGCAACGATAAGTCATTGGTCTTGCAAAATTCTATCATGTGATCTCCAGCATTAGTTCTATCACCAAAGCCATATTTTCCAAGTACTGGTGATTCTTCTTTGTTTTCAACTTTTGTGTTTCCATCACAGTGATAATCAGCACATCCTGATCACATGTTTGGTCAATTTCAGACTGCAGAAGTTGGTAAAAATCTTCAACTTCCTGAACTTTGGTGTTGGTTGGTGTGTAAATTTGAATAATAGTAGTATTAACTGGTCTTCCTTGTAGGTGTGTGAATACTTAACTTACTAAGACACTTAATAGTACTTGTTAGTAACCTGTACATAGAGCAGGTGGCTGTTGTTTGAACAGAACAAGGGGATACTGCATGGTTTAAAATCAGGAACGGAGTATGTCAGGGTTGCATCTTTCACCATACTTATTAAATTTGTATGCTGAACAAATAATCTGAGAAGCTAGACTATATGAAGAACGTGGTATCAGGATTGGAGGAAGAGTCATTAACAACCTGTGATATGTAGCCGACACATCTTTGCTTACTGAAAGTGAGGATGACTTCAAGCACTTACTGATGAAGATTGTAGACTACAATCTGCAGTATGGATTACCCCTCAATATAAAGAAAACAAAAATCCTCACAACTGGACCAATAAGCTGCATCATGATAAATGGAGAGAAGATTGAAGTTGTTAAAGACTTCATATTACTTGGTTCTACAATCAACAATAATGGAACCAGCAGCCAAGACATCAGACAATGTATTGCACTGGGAAAATCTGTTGCAAATGACCTCTTTCAAGTGCTGAAGAACAAAGACGTCTCCTTGAAGACTAAGGTGCGCCTAATCCAAGCCGTGGTATTTTCAATCACTTCATATGCATGATACAACCTTGCTTGCTGAAAGTGAAGAGGATTTGAAGCACTTACTCATGAAGATGAAAGACTGCAGTATGGATTACACCTCAATATAAAGAAAACAAAAATCATCACACTGGGCCAATAAGAAACACCATGATAAATAGAAACAATATTGAAATTGTCAAGGATTTAATTTTACTTGGATCCACAACTGATGCTCATGGAAGCAGCAGTCATAAGAAAAAAATCAAATGACCCATGGCATTGGGCAAATCTGCTGCAAAAGACCTCTTTACAGTATGAAAAACCAAGATGTCCATTTGATGATTAAGGTGTGCCTGCCCAAAGGTATGGTATTTTCAATTGACTCATTTGTATGCAAAACTGGACTGTGAATAAGGAAGAAGGAAGAATTGATGTATTTGAATAATGGGTTTGGTGAGAAATATTCAATGTACCATTGACTGCAAAAAATGTGAAAAGTCTGTCTTGGAAGAAGTACAGCCAGAATGCTCCTTAGAAATAAGGATGGCAAGACTTCATCTCATGTCCTTTGGACATTTTATCAAGAGGGACCAGTCCCTGGAGAAGGATATCATGCTTGGAAAAGGAAAGAGTCAATGAAAAAGAGAAATACCCTCAACAAGATGAATTGACACAGTGGCTGCAATAACGGGCTCAAACAGCAATGATTGTGAGGATGGCACAAAATTGTGCAATGTGTTGTTATGTTGTACATAGGGTCACTATGAATGGGAACCAAGTTGACAGCATCTAATAATAAAAAACATAAACCAAGTAGATCTAACAGACATTTCAAAGCTTAATGCAAAATCAAACAACTCAATTAAAAAGTAGGCAAAAATTTTGAACATACACTTTTTCAAGAAAGAAATATGGATGGCAAGTAAGCACAAGAAGATACTTTCAACACCATGACATAGGGAACCACAAATCAAAACCACAATTAGGTATTATTATAGTTTCACTGGTTATTATAGATTTTAGTTGTTGTGGAGTCAATTCTGACTCATGGAACCTCATGTGTACAGAGTAGACATGCTCCATACAGTTTTCAAGCCTATGACTTTTCAAAAGCAGATCACCAGGCCTGACTTGTGAGGAACTTCTGGGTGGGTCCAAAACCTCCAACGTTTTGGCCAGTACTTGGCTGTTTAACCATTTGAGCCATCAGGGACTCCTGCACACACCTGCTATTGTTGTTGTTGTGCCCAACTCATGTCAACCTTATAGGACAGAGTAGAACTGCCCCCATAAGGTTTGCTAGGCTGTAATCTTTTTGAGATCAGATTGCCAGGTGTTTTCTCCCACAGAGTTGCTGTAGGGTTCAAACCTCTTATTAGCAGCAGAGTGTTTCACCATTGCTCCATGAGGGCTCCTTACACACCTGTTGGAAGAACCAAAATAATAAAAAGGCTGACCATACAAACCAAGTTTTGGTGTGGATGTGGAGGAGCTGGAAATTTCATACACTACTGGTAGAATGTAAAATGGTAAAACCAAGAGCATGGAAAATTATGCCCAATCAAAGATTTGTTCACAAATGTTCATATTAGTTTTATCTGTATTACCCAAGACCTGGAAATAACCTAAATGTCCATCTACAAGTGAATAGGTAAGGAAATTTTTTTGTATTTTCATTCAGTAGAATTCTACTCAGTTGATACAAACAACACGGATGAATTTAAAAATAATTATGCTAAATGAAAAAGTAATATAAGAAAGTGTACATTTTCTGTGTGGTTCCATTTATATAAAACCTTAGAATATGCATATTAATTTACAGTGATAAATAGCATATTATCAGTTGCTTTGGGGAGGGTAGATTAAGACAGGAGGAAGTAATTGCAAAAGGATTGAGGAAACATTTCTGGGTGATGACGATGTGTGTTCTCTTGGTTGAAGTGATGGTTTCACAAGTATATATATATGTTAAAATTTTTCAAACTACACACTTAAATATATACATTTATTCCTTAGCAAAGCCATTGCAAAAAACAACCCACAGAAACATGTCAACACATTAGCTTTAAAACAAACCAAAACCAAACACACTGCCGTGGAGTCAGACCCAACCCACAGCGACCCCTCCTTGGATTTCCGAGACGGTATCACTACGGAAGTAGATTGCCCAACTTTCCTTCGGAGGAGTGGCTGATGGGTTTGAACTTCAGCCTCCTGGTTAGCAGTCAAATGCCTTAGGCACTACGCCACCAGAGCTCAAGGCAACTTGAAGTGAACTATGTGCTCCTTCTGGTCCTGTTCCTTACCCTAGCTATGTTTCTATGAGTCCCTTCCACTTTGTCCAGGGAATTTCAATGAGAGAAGTAGGGAAGTCGATGAAAGTTGGTATTCCTCACATCATCTTTCCTTTTCATTCATTTTTTTTCTTATTTATTTATTTATTATTTATTGTTATTTGGGTGCAAATTTACAAAGCAGATTTCTTTATCTTGGTCATGGCTCTGATTACAATCCCAATAACAAAAGCTTTCTTTCCATCTCCTCCCTGTGACTACTCCTTCTTTGTGTTCCTCTGATCTAGGCATTCCTGTCTGTCTAGCTTTCCCTCTATGCAAATACTGCCCTTCTGGTGTCTCACGATTGATTGACCTAAGGGGTGCATCTCCTTAGGGTAGGTGGGTGCATCTCCCTGGGGTAGGTGCTCTGCTTATAGGTCTTTCTACTGTTTGGCTGGATATTAGTCCAGTTCCAGGCCCAAAGTATAACCCAGGGCCATATTTTCAGGGGTTCCATCAGTCTCTATTCAACCAGTAATTCTGGTCATTTTTGTGTTTTTTACTTTTGTTACACATTTTACCCCCCACTTTCTTCAGGATCTCCAATTTTGATCCCTTTCTGAGTGGTTGGCATTGGTAGCCAGGCACCATCTAGTTCTGCTGGTCTCAAGGTCATGGAGGCTGAAGTTCCCATAGTCCATCATACCCTTGGACTAATTGTTTCCACATAACTTTGATTTCTTCACTCTTCTTGGCTCCAGATGAGGAGAGAAAAAAGTTGCATCTTAGATGACTGCTCGAAAGCTTTCAAGACCCCAGTTGCTACTCATCAAAGTAAGATGAAGAAGAAGATTTTTATGTACTATGTTATGCCAATTGAACTTGATGTCCCCCAAGACCACGGTCCCAAACCTGAAGGCCCCAGGAGACCTCAAGGTGCTTGGCTATCACTGAGAAGCTATTTCACTGTTGTCCTCTGTTACTTCTATAATGTATATGGATATTTTTGTAGCACAAATACACATGTGAAAATATCAACAGTCAAATCTATCCATGGCCATGGGTATATTCTTGTTCACCTACCCAAACTTGATCTTCTTCTCACCTGTCTATGCGTTTACCTACACTCCAGAACCACATTTCACTCTTGCTTTTTTTTTTTCCTGTTCATCATCCATGTTTTCAGAGAAACAATGCTGCATCTGGTCACAATTGGAGAGAACAGAAATTCAGTCATTTCTTCAACAAGTATCTATATCCCATGTACTATGGATATAGATATGAAGAATATAAAGTGGGCTTCAATCCTTATGGTGCTTATTGTTCAACATCAATTCTGTCCAGTGAGGAGATTGGATTTAAAGGGATGTGTTATGGATTAGATTATGTCCCTCAAAATATGTATTGTAAATCCTAACCCCTATGGTTTTGATTATAATTCTTTTTGGGAATGAGTTGTTTGTTATGTTACTGGGGCAGGATTAGTGTAGAGTGTATCTTGAGTCACTCTCTTTTGAAATATAAAAGAGATTAAACAAGCAAGCAGAGCAGAGATGAGGGAAGAGAAATAAAAAAAACACATGAAGACCACCCAAGACATAAAGCTCAAAGAAACACAGACCTTCCTCCAGAGCCAACAGAAAGAGAAAGTCTTTTCCTAGAGCCAACATCCTGACTTCGGATTTCAGGTCTCCTAAACTGTGACAAAATAAATTTTTGTGTATTAAAGCCACCTATTTGTGGTATATATGTTATAGCACCACTAGATAACTAAGACAGAATTTGGTACCGAGAGTGGGATGCAGCTCTAACAAATACCTACAATGTGGAAGTGGTTTTGGAATTGGGTAATGGATGGAAGCTGGACATGTTTTAAGGTGCCTAATAGTACAATCCTAGATTTACTTGAAATGACTGTTGGTAGAATTATGGACATTAACGGCTATTCTAGTGATGGCTCAGAAGTGAAGAGAGCTATAGAGAAAGACTCTATCATCTTAGAGAATACATACCCATAAAGAGAATGTTGCTAGACAGGTGAACATTAAATGTTCTTCTGGTGAGGCTTTAAAAGAAAACAATGAATATGTAATTGGGAAGTAGAGGGAGGGAAACATATTATGCAGTGGCAAAGAAGTTTGAATTATGTTCAAATATTTGGTAGAAGGTAGAACTTGTAAGTGATGAACATGGATATTTGAAATATGAGATTTTTAAGCAAGACCTTAAAAGGTAGTGTGGTTTCTCCTTGTTGCTTATATTAAAATGTGAAAGAAAAGAGACAGACGTAAAAATGAACTGTGCATGAGCAACCACACTGGAGGCTACCTACTAGAAAGATGCGCTATTCCCCTTGATGAACAGAGGTGTGGCAATCTGTGGGAGGATTCTTTTTTTATTATTATTAAAATTTTATAGTTTTTATTCATACAATTTGGTGTCTTTCAGTAAGTGTTTAACAAGTGAAGTAGAACAAGTAGAAGATACACATTAAGAGCTTTATGTCTAGAGGTTCATTTACGTAACTGTGATGGCTGGCTAGGCAAGTCTGAAATCCATAGGGCAGGCCATCAAGAAGGATAGGCTGAAACTATTGGACCCGGCCTGAAGCTTCTCCACAGGTGAAAATTCTTCTTCAGGGATGTCTCAGCTCTGCTTTTAAGGCCTTTCAAACGACTGAATCAGGGCTATCCAGGTCATGCACTTATAGAAGCTGACAAGTTCCAAGTTCTTGGATCAAACATCAAGCTGGAGGCTTGAAAACCCAACCCACACAACTGTAGGGCTGACAAGCTGAAGGTTGGCAGGTAGTATTCTGTCTGTTGACTCCAACAAATGATGAATCCAGGATCTCCAGGCTGAATGTTGGATTGTTCGCTCATGGACAGTTGTAGGCAATACAACAGAATCCCGATCCACAGAAGAGTATCTCTTTTCCCAGGATGTCCATAAATATACTGGAAGCAGGCCACACTCCTAGGGAAACTCCCTTTCAATGGATTGGCTGCTCAAAACATATACATCTGATCCTATCATGGGAACAACCCACATCACAATTGCTTAAACCACACAGAATCGTGATCCAGCCAAGTTGACACACAGCTCCAACTATTACAGTACACCACTTGTCAACTTGGCAGTTGTACA
Source organism: Orycteropus afer afer (assembly GCF_000298275.1). Taxonomy (NCBI): domain Eukaryota; kingdom Metazoa; phylum Chordata; class Mammalia; order Tubulidentata; family Orycteropodidae; genus Orycteropus; species Orycteropus afer. Next base: position 605,831 of record NW_006922306.1, on the reverse strand, counting down.
CATCTTAATCATATATAACCTCTAAATAAGGACAATTCTAAAGTCATATTTGTGCCTAATATGATATGCTAACACATGTACAACTGAAATGCATTAATCTTATTTACATTTCACAGTTCATAACAGAAGGAAACAAAAATATTTGATTCACATATACAATGAAGAAATATAACAATCACAGTCTTTGTTTCTGCAACTGGTCACATGGTCATAGCTGATATTCAGAACGACCTTCTTCCATCACACATTCTGTATTTCTCTTGCCCTCAGCAAGCACTTCAGCTGGTCATGGTTGTTCGCCTGGTGAGGTGAACCAAACCTTCATTCTTGATGGGTCTGGGCCATTAGTAGTCATATCAGAATTGGGTTGCTTTAATTTTCCATTGAATTTAATCATAGGGCATGGTAGTACTAAG